>NC_135237.1:87781714-88021714 GCF_051348905.1 Ranitomeya variabilis | reverse complement strand
CCAGAAATTGAAGAAAAGCTCAAAAGTATCAGTCCTTGTAGCTTCGATACATTCGTATAAAACAAATGCATTTATTTTAGTTTTATTGTCAGGTAAAGATAGTACTAAGGTCTTCCATTTAGAAGCAATATGTATTCGTGAAGCCACGTAATTTATTAACTTTTATGGTTTTATTAGTAATACTTTATAGGTTTATTTCCGAAAAGCAGAACCGTAGGGTCAGTTTGGATGAATCTACCTGTTATCTTATTATCTTATTAATTAAAACTTTAACATTGTGCCAAATTGCTTTCACTTGTGGACACTCCACCAAATGTTTCATATCTCCAGGCATACTGCATCCCCTGAAGCATCAATCTGTTACATTGGGATATATTTTATGTAGCTTTGTAGGAACATGGTATGGCATGGCTCTCTGTAATATTTTAAGGGATGTTTAGTAAGTGAGGTTTGGTTGCTAATAATGGTACCAATTATCACAAGACATCATAAATTCTAGGTCTTCTACCCATTGGACCATATATCCCATTTTTTATTTTTAGGAAAAATTGTAATTTTTATGGAGAAACTTTTTTTCATTTTTAACAAGAAACAAACCTCAGAACATTGTAGAGTTTTTAACCTTTTGGTCAAATGTTTCAAACCAACAACACCTGAATCCAATTTCCCAATTGTTTCTAAAAGAAGTTGGTGGAACACCTCGCCTTGCTACTGTGTGTTTGGGGGTACTCCTAACCGTATGGATTAAGGAACCATAGTTTGGTCACCTTTTAGCATGAAATATACATTTGGCGTTAATAATACAAAATGCATATGAATCATAATTTTAAAAAAATAAGCATTTTGGGTGCTTTTTAAAAAAAGAAAAAAGTGTTAACACAGTGACCGTATAATAGCATACTATACAAAAATAATACAGCCTCTAATACTTGTCTCTACTCCACTGATTTCTTGTATCATCTTCTGGTTCCTCATTATATAGCTGTTCCTTCATAAGATGAGCTTCATCCGACTGCTTGAATTTTCACAGTCTGGACTGCAGGTTACTAGTGGGTTAGACTGTTGCTCATTATGGAATTCTCTAGTAAATTGGCTAACATGGCTATGAATTAAGGTTGACACCGTAATGACCCGATTTGATAAATAAAACATTGATTTTATTAAATATGCTTTAAAAACTTAGAAGAGGTATACATATAGCATAACACTAGGACACAAATGATTGATTGGTAACCACCATTTCCAGTCTTGTCAATAATCGGAGACGTAAAGGTCGAACAATCAAAATCTGTACAAAGACAGTAAAACAGCTGTAAATACACATAACTAGGTGCCCAAGGGAACCCCTAATCTACCAGGTCCCTATTATGCCCCTAAACAGCTGGCCCCTGCATGACCAAGGAGGTTGGCACCCTAAAATTTGATATGGCAGCCCCCACTCACCGATGACTCCCTAATAGGACTTCCTGGTAAATGCTCTAATTAAAATAAATAAGCAAGCATAGGACTCCTCTTCGTGTAGATTGCCCCATGCATTTGAGAGCGACTATTCCATTAAATAAGGACCTTTGACAATTCGATTGCTGCGGTTCCAGTCAGTCTTCAAATCTTAGGTCTCAACACCCCAGTTGATGTGTGGGGATTAGGAAACAGTCTCACTTGCTATAAATAAAGGCCCCAATTTCACGCTAGTTTCCCACAGATTTGCCGAAATGGGCGTGACGAAGGCGCGGTGTGGGTGTGACACTACAGCTCGTCTAAGTCATGACATGTCGTTTCCTACTCCAGAAATCTCACTTCAGTACGTGACTGTAGTTAGATTTCTGGTGTAGCGCAGAGGCTGACACCAGATTTATGAAGTGACGTGCTCCTCTCCATGAATCGGAAGTGTCTGACTCGGTATGCCGCCTCATCAAGACCAGGTGACCAGTGCCGGTCTTGATGAATCTGGCCCTTAGTGTTTTCTCATTCATGAGAGAAGGGTCAGGGCTAAAAATACCAATGTACTATATAACTGATGATGGCCAATTTTAGAGTGGACTTTTTCCCTGGATTTTTCTTGCACTGCATAACGTTTTCACTAGTGCTGGATCAATTATTCTAGAACAATTTTTCTATTTCTTTTGTAAACCCACCATTTTAAAGTTCTGCCAGGGTCCTGTGGTTTATGTCCAGTTGGTTGTAGGAACTTTATTACTGGGGGGACATAACTTTGAAATAGTGGGGTAAAGGAAAAACTGAACTGGTGGAGCAATCTCCAATGTAGGAGGGACACAGTAAACTATGTGCATATGGCGCAAAAGCTCCTCATGAAATTAATATAATTCACAGCGATGTCAACAAAACGACATTACTGTGCATGGGTTGCGTCTTCTGTCATGTCTTTTACCCACTTAAGGGTTCATAAAACCTGAAGTAGTTAAAAGAAGCGACATGCTCATTCTACGGGCGGCATCTGCTGGGAAGCTACCTGCTTTCTATACCTAACAGTATGGCGTGAGAACTGCTGGCAGCGGAGCTGCCGCAAGAACAAGGGCAAATCCAGTGGCAGACCCACCTCGGGAAAATTACCGCCCATGTTTTCTTAAAACTGCTTCATATGGGGAAACTTGGCTGCTGTGTTGGCGTCTACAAGACATCATGTGCACTTACCTGAAAAGGTTTTCTTTAAGCATCCTTATTACAGCCTTATGGCAACATCCATATAATGCAGCACTTAGATCACTACATGATAATCAGTTGTTCGAAGTTGTGTCCCTGACAAATGCTGGCCTAATGATGAGCCACTTTTGTGTGCATTAGATCAGCATGTGTACAAGCAAACGCCACTAAAAAGAATACAAGTAAAACACATGCACACACTCCTTGGATAGCAGTCTTACATTGCTTTCATCTCCTTGAACATATCCACGCTCCCGTACACCTGTACCTGGACATGCCTGTAATATCCTTAGTTAGTATTTTATATGTTTTGTGTTGTTTTGCCCATCCACAAGTGTGACTCCTCCTGAGGTGACTTTCGTTTTCTGTTTGCAGCTGCTAGAACCTGTCTGCCACCAGCTCTTTGAGTTCTATCGAAGCAAAGAGAAGAACCTGAGGACATTTACGCTTCAGTTCCTTCCAGAACTAATATGGTGTTACTTGTCAGTGTCTACCAGCAGGGACCTCCAGAGCAGTGGATGTATCGAGGCGCTTCTCCTGAGCATCTACAATTTGGTTAGTGTCTGCTAATTTACAGATTTCTATTCTTTAAAATAAATAAAATGTCATTATAAAGTCCTAAATATCCTTAATCTGGTAACAACAAAGCACTGTACATTTATTTGGTCCTTCCTGAGTTTTACCCTGCACTGTTATCCATTTACTAAATGCAAAGTGAATGAACAAAAGGGAATTCTAAAAGAGATCAATTTCTATTGTGACCGCCCTCTGCCTTCAAAACAGCACCCGAGCTTCATTTTTCTAGGTCCATTCACATACAGTTTTTGAATGGAACAATCTTCCTGCCAAGTTCAAACGTCTTGAAGAATCAACAGAAGATCTTCGGTGACTGTAGGCTTGTACAAATCCTTCTGTCTCTTAATGTAATCCCTCACAGATTTAATGATGAAGAGATTAGGGCTCTATGGGGGCCATATCATCACTTCCAGGACTCCTTGTTTTTCTTTAGAAGATGATTGGCTCCAAGTTTATTCTGCAGCAGGACAACAACCCCAAACATACAGCCAATCAGACACCTCCCTAAGCTTATTGTATGAGGAATATGAGTATATGCCTGATTTTTCTAAGCATTGACGACACCATTAATCCTGACCAATTACCTCACTCCAGTTGCTGAAATGCAGCCCCAAACTTGCAAGGATCCTCCACCATGCTTCACTGTTGCCTACAGACCCTTATTATTGCACCGCTCTCCGCAAACAAACTGCCTTCTCTGAGTGCTAGATATTTCACATTGTGACTACGCAGTCCAGACCACCTGCTGCAATTTTTCTGCACCCAGTTTCTGCTATCATGTACAGTTAATTTGCTTGGTTTTGTTTGGTATGGCTATTTGGGCATAAATCTTCTTTGAAAGCCACGTCTGGTTAGACCTCACTTAATACATATGGGTGTAGCTAGTTACACTAATTGCTGCCATTTCTGAGCTGATGGCACTGCTGGACATCTGATTTCAAGGGGATGTAGGAATGATGTGTCGTTCATCTACTGCACAAAGTTTCCTTGGCTGAACACTAAATCTTTCGATCCTCCAACATTACCCATTTCTTCACAATGGAAGCACACCACAGAAAGGCATACGAGAGTGAGATTTCTATAAATCACAGTTAAAATACACAGCATCAAAGACTCATCGTGGTAATTTGACCTAAGTCTATGTGCATATGGAGTTTTTCGTGGTGTTTTTGAAGCAAGAACCGGTTAGAAACTTTCCAAATCTAAAAAAACTCCTGAAAGACTAAGTTTCTGCTCCTAAAACTTGGAAAAAGTGTTTGTGTGCACATACTCCATCTCCAGATGCCCTAATTTGGAAAACCGTTTCATAAATCAGACAAGCCCGCTATGGAGTAACTAAACTTAAGGAGGTATATATAATTTACCATATATACTTTTTTTTTTTATTGATCTGTGGAGGTCTGGGTCCTGAGACCTTCATGATTGCTAAGAAGTGCTCAGCTCGGGAGTCAGACCTGAGTGTAGTACTTATTCAGTGGATAGTCTAAAGTCTTTCCTCTGATCTGCAGAGAATTTAAGAGCCTAAAAATATGTATATTTATAAGAAATGTCTAATGTTTAGTTACTTTTACAGTAACAGAAACTGAAAATTGGTAACGCAGATGCTGGTTTTGTAATAGATCCAGACACTTTGGCCAAGTGTGTTTTTTCTTCTTTTGTAATTGAGTAACTCTAAGATTTAAATGATGGATGCTTAAGGCAAAAATGGGACAAGGATGATACCTGGTTTAGAAAGGTAAAGAAAGCTCAGAGAAATGTAGAAAAAAAAGTTTCACCTGTTAGTATGATTGTGGGCATATAAACCCTAGTATGGGGTAAACGGTGACTGCTATGCCCATTGTCTTCAGTCCAGACCTCGGCAGAGAAGATTGACAGCAGAAGAGGGCATAAAACTGAGAGAAAGCAATTCTCTTCTTTTGTGGTGCTATTACAAGACCACAATCTAAAAAAATTATTGTTAAAGACTCACAATGATAACTTATTTCCAGCAGTATTAATGAATACCAGAGGTTATTTGGACGTACGTCTGTGAAACGACTCCTCATCTAGAATTGACAGCACCACAAATAACATCAAAATAATTGTATTCACTCCTGTTGACATTTTTGATGAGAAGCAGATTGCTTCAACCAATGAGATCTGTAAAAATGATTTAATATTTGTAATCATGGTGGCTCAGTGGTTAGCACTGTCCCTTGTAGCATTTGGGTCCTGGGTTCAAATCGCACCAGGGACAACATCTGCAAGGAGTTTGTATGTTCTCCCCGTGTTTGCGTGGGTTTCCTCCGGGTTCTCCGGTTTCCCCCCACATAGGGAATCTAGACTGTGAGCCCCAATGGGGACAGCGATGATAATGTCTGTAAAGCGCTGTGGAATTAATGGCGCTATTTAAGTGAGGAAAATAGATAGTTATGGTACGAAGACAAACTCCTCAGCATAAGTTCTTTTCTCTGAATGGTAGATGTCATCTTTCTACTGTGAAGAGTTAAAAAAAATGCTTTAGTAAAATAAGCACAGAGGAGAAGGGCCGGCAGTGAACTGCTTTACTTGATATGTCTTTTATTTAAATGAATGTGACAATACTCATGTCCTTCCTTAGAGGACATTTATTCCACTTCTGCCGCCTAAGGGTGATGTTCCTACGTTTCACTGGAGATGTGATGTCTACCACAGAGAGCAGATTAGAGATGCAGAGCATGCTGCACGTAGTGCGAGGGCTCATTCAGAGAAGGTGGCTACGGACTCCATTTACTGTCTGTTCAGGAAGTTCTCGCCCCGATATGCTGTGTGTAACGTTCCCTTCTCTTATCAAGAGTCTCTTACCTGTATACAGTGTCTCTGCTCCTGCTCTCCGGTGTATATCTCACCCCTGCTTACTGTAATCTATCTTGGGATGTCTGCCACTTGAGACAGATTACACGTAAACGGCTTGGCCACTACTTTACAAGTCCGTTTCATGTGAACCTATATAATTAAGCACTTTACTAAATACGGTACCTTGCTTTTTCAAATCCGTCTGTACATGGAGATGGTTCCCTGAAAATACTGATTTCCTGTGATGTCTCTCTGGGTTCCTGGCTTTGGAAACTGATGATTGGGTGGGGCTTGTGGGGTGGGTGGATGGTGCTTTTGATGGGGCTTGTGGGATGGGTGGGTGCATGGGTTTGTTGGGTGGGTGAGGCTTGGTGGGTGGGCGAGGCTTGCAGGCTGGGTGGGCAAGGCTTGGTCTTCCATGCAGCAGAGCTCACACTGCTCCTGTGCACACTGCTGCAGACACCGCTCTCACTCCAGTGCTACTTGTATGTCTGCAACAGTGTGTATACACCCTGCTGTATACCCTGTGTAATGTATATACACCCTGTTAGTTTGAAGACCTGGCCTTTAGACTAGTGTACTACATCTGGGTGTCAGCCTCCAGTAGGTGTGTACACTCCTTAAATTGATGCACAACAACAAAAACGTTCCCTCTGTCGGCTCCATATGCGCAAATCCCATTTTGCGGGGCACTTGGATGCAAGCGCCGACAGGGCCAGAGAACAGGTGCATGAACGCAATGTGAAAGCCACATCCTTCCTCATTACACACATACACATCCCCTGATCTGCTTCATCTAAGTAAGCACTCAAGTGTATACTGCGCGGAGATGGAAAATCTGCATAAAAATACTGATATGGTCAAATAATTGTGCACACTGTGCACACTGTGTATTCCTGTTTAGAGTGTATGATCTTTTCAGGGATTTTCTTTATATCTAGTATGGTGGAGTCATAAACTAAAAAAGAAGAATGAGCTCCTCGCCTAGATCTACAGTATTATGAGAAAATATGAGTGCAACTATACCCAGGCTCTCTGATAAAGCAGAGTTTAAAAGGTATTGCTGTAAAAATTCTGACTGGTTAATGGAATAAATAAAAATATGGCCTCGCGTGGTCTCTGCTTTCTGGTCTTGTCCTAGACACTGTGGAAATGCCCCATCAGCCAATTATTCACCGAGGCCGGTCACAATTTGGACACCTATGTTTGCTAACTTATTGGTGCTTGTGATGCAGAATACCTGTCCTATAAAGCGTTGTTCTATCGCATCATCTACAGAAGATGCTCAAGAGAACATGGGGGATAATGCCTAACTGGTGCCTGTACCTACCATATTCGCTCAGTAAAACAATAAGAAAAATGACTCTTCTTGCCCTTCTTGGTTTTGTGTCATTAGTTCGGTGTCGGGAAGCTACAGCTTATAGCTTCATGCTTCTGTCTTTCCAGGAATCTGTCGGCACAGCTGACTACGGTGTCCCCTGGGGCGCCCTGCTTACATTAGAAATGCTAACAATCATGCTTACAAGCTGGGAAGCCTGATTTGTAGCTTAATATACAGGACATTCTCTGTTCGCATCTGTAGACTTCTAGACTCCCAGATGAGCGTGAGAGTCAAGAGTAATCTTCCTCCACTGTAAATTTAGTGCACTGGTGGGCTACCGGCAGGTGCAGCACTACTCTGCTGAAATCCCACGGTTGTTCTATATGATGGGTGTAATGCAACCAAGTGCATCCATCGTCTGGCAGCTGTGAACAGATGGACTACGTTAGGAGGCCACTCCAGATTTCCTTAACCAAAGATCAGTGAGTGGATGCCCAAATTCTAGTGATGGTAGGGGGGTTCAACTTTCAAAAGTATATCAACTTTGCAGTGGTAAAATCCATTTTGATGGGCTTCCTCAGATTTTCTGGTTTATTGGAAGACAAAAATAGAGCAACGCAACACATCATGGGGCGTTGGGAAAAGTTTTAAGTGGTGGCCCCCAGGCCTCTTGGACCTCGACGTCTGCTTTTCAACCCAAATTAAACCAAAGTGCACAACACTCCAACCTTCGACATATTGGACATCTTATAGGACATCAAATTACGAGTATTTAAGTATTCAAGTGTCATGTAAAGGGTTCTTATAGGTGATATAAAATGTGTATAATCCTAATTATATTTTTGTGGTTTACATTATTGACTGACACCCTGGAATATTAACTGGGTAACATGTCCAAGAACAGAGGTGGGCAATTAATTTTCCCAAGGAGCCACGTGAGAGACCATGACTTTGGTGGATGACCTATCCAACATGCTGAAATTAATTTTGCATACTTGTATTTTAATTTTGCCACATATTATTGAATAGAATTAAGTATGTTGACTAACTTCTACTGTTAATGCATGTTACTATAGACCACCTGTGTATGTATGTATTCCACACATAATGTGATGCCCCCACAGCTCTCCAATCACTGATACACATACTGCCCCCACACACATTATGATGTCCTCACTGCCCCTCACACACAGCATGAAGCCCCCAGGGCCCCCCACAGCCAGATAACACACTGTATGATGGCCCCCAAAGCCAGCCTATGCACAGTATGATGACTTCACAGCCAGCCTATGCACAATATAATGGCCCCCCACAGCCAGCCTATGCATAGTGTGATGGCCCCACAGCCACCCTATGCATAGTGTGATGGCCCCACAGCCAACCTTTGCACAGTATGATGGCCCCACAGCCAACCTATGATGGCCCCTACAGCCAGCCTATGCTCAGTATGATGGCCCTCACAGCCAGCCTACGCTCAGTATGATGGCCCCCACAGCCAACCTACGCACAGTATGATGGCCCCACAGCCAACCTATGCACACTATGATGGCCCCACAGCCAACCTATGCACAGTATGATGGCCCCACAGCCAACCTATGATGGCCCCTACAGCCAGCCTACGCTTAGTATGATGGCCCCTACAGCCAGCCTACGCTCAGTATGATGGCCCCTACAGCCAGCCTACGCTCAGTATGATGGCCCCTACAGCCAGCCTACGCTCAGTATGATGGCCCCTACAGCCAGCCTACGCTCAGTATGATGGCCCCCACAGCCAACCTACGCACAGTATGATGGCCCTACAGCCAACCTACACACAGTATGATGGCCCCACAGCCAACCTATGCACAGTATGATGGCCCCACAGCCAACCTATGCACAGTATGATGGCCCCACAGCCAACCTATGATGGCCCCTACAGCCAGCCTACGCTCAGTATGATGGCCCCCACAGCTAGCCTACGCTCAGTATGATGGCCCCTACAGCCAGCCTACGCTCAGTATGATGGCCCCTACAGCCAGCCTACGCTCAGTATGATGGCCCCTACAGCCAGCCTACGCTCAGTATGATGGCCCCTACAGCCAGCCTACGATCAGTATGATGGCCCCTACAGCCAGCCTACGCTCAGTATGATGGCCCCTACAGCCAGCCTACGCTCAGTATGATGGCCCCCACAGCCAACCTATGCACAGTATGATGGCCCTACAGCCAACCTACACACAGTATGATGGCCCCACAGCCAACCTATGCACAGTATGATGGCCCCACAGCCAACCTATGATGGCCCCTACAGCCAGCCTACGCTCAGTATGATGGCCCCCACAGCCAGCCTATGCACAGTATGATGGCCCCACAGCCAACCTATGATGGCCCCTACAGCCAGCCTACGCTCAGTATGATGGCCCCCACAGCCAACTTACGCACAGTATGATGGCCCCACAGCCAACTTACGCACAGTATGATGGCCCCACAGCCAACTTACGCACAGTATGATGGCCCCACAGCCAACTTACGCACAGTATGATGGCCCTACAATTTCCCCTCCATAAGTACTGACTAAGAAGAAATAAAAAAAAAAACCTACTTGCCTAGCCCTGTTCCCTGACTCACAACTCTGCATTGTGGATTGCGGCTCAGCCCAGTAGGTTTGTTCTAGTGACATCATCGCCTGCTGTGCTGAAACTCCGATGCCTAGACTGAATGATGGAAGAAGGAGCCGACTGCTTTTTGTTCAACCATGCTGTACAACTGTATATGCATCCTGGGAATGTAGATATTATAGAAATCGAGACACCAGGTGGCAGATTTGGTCTGGTCAAGAACTTCTAAAAGTCAAGATGTGGCCCGTGGGCTGCAGTCCAGGTCTGTCCTATAATAAAATGTTTAGTGAGACTGCTTGGAACTCATTGTTTGATATAGAAGACCATGAGACGTTGTATTGTTACCAACTACAAGCAGTCTAAAGCATAGTAGACTATCTCCAAACACTTTGGCATGAAAGTTGAAAATGTTATCAATACTATGCTGCTCAAGAACCTTTCAGGATGTGGTAGAAAAAGCAAAACTGAGAAAACACCACAAAAGTTAGTTCAAAATGTGGCAAATAAACAAAATAAAATGTCCAGAAATGTAATGCGTTCTTAAAAATGTTTCCTACAAAACGACTATTCTGATTGATTTTGAAGGGAACCTGTTGAGATTTCCCCTTGTAAAGTAAGAGGAGAGCTTTATCAGGCACTCGAATAATGTTTTTAATCATGCTTTTATTATAAAAAAAAAAAAAAAGCTGTTATTGTAATCTCTGGAAAAGCAATGTTTAATCCCAGCACTGTTGTTCCCGGACTAGTCTAGGATCGCTGTCATTCATCCCTGCATTTTGCTGGTATCGCACCCATAGCAGTGTGATTTACAAATTCCAAAGGAAAGATGGGAACGTTATGTTGGAAATAAAGTGTAAAGGGTGAATAAAGGAGGTCTTGTCACCCACTAAGTGTCTGAATAAAGTATAAAAAAAATCACCTTTTCACTTTAAAAGCCGCTACTATGTAATCTAAAATAAGAGAATACGTTGCTTTTTGCTCGTCTTTTATTTCTCGTCTTTTATTTCTCTTAATAGAAAATAAAAAAAACTTGATTTAATTGATTTGCTAAATGTAGATGCAATTTGAAGCTGTAATGAAGGTAATTATGATGCCATTGTTGGATCATGCACTAGGAGTTACTTGTGGGGGAGGTGTAGAATTGTGGGGTTAATAAATATATGTTGCAGTAAATGATAGGGGTTCCCTGCAGGGCTGCATTTGTCTTCAGTTGTTACTTTTTTTGTATTCTTAGTGTAAGGTTTCCTGCGATGACACCAAAATATAGTCTTAGTTGAAGGGAAAGGATCTGGTAACAGTCTGTTCACATTGAGTCATACCTTCCTCCATTGTAGAAGGAAGCCACATCAGAGCATTTTCAGACTTTAATTGATTTTTATTTTTGCACTGCATGAATAACGAAAAATACTAGGATAGGCCAAATTACTCGAAAACCTGACGCTACCCATTAACGTTAGTTCATATTTCACATATTTTCCCCTGTGAATATTTATAATACTTGCAGATTTTGCATCTGATATGCACCAAGAATGCACAACAAAAAATATTCATGGCTTCAGTCAGTGTTGGTCCAAGAAGCAAAAACTGCCCAAGGCCAAACTCTAAATCATAAATCCTTTTTTCTTTTTATGTATGTACGTGCCTTTTAAATGGAAGATATGATTGTTCAGATTCCTACATGTTCGATATGTTACATCAAATGAGGGAATGGCAGTCCGTCTTCAGTGGATTCTGTTTTTCATCCTCTTTGTATCTGGTTCGACACCATGGCCACATAAAAATAATGTTTAAATAAAAAACTGTTGATAGGTTATTCCCATCTTCGTTCTAGGATCTTTGATCTTTAAGTAACGGCCATTGTATAAAAGCATTGGAGCAACCCTTTATAGGGAATCTGTCACCACATTTGACCTATCTAAACTATTAATATGGATTTACAGGTTATAGACTGCTGAAAAAAGAAAAAAAAGTCCTCTGTGTGTCTCCTATCAGATGACTTGTTGTTGATAAATTGTCTTTTATCACTTTATATAAATTACCTCTTCCAGGCTATGGGGAGGATAGTGCGTGGAGATAACTCTGTCTCCAGAGCTTCTTTTAAATATAAGGAGGTGTTACCAGTGTGATGTGTAATGGCCGCTCTCTGCTCTCCTGATCTCGCTGCAGAGCTGTGTTGTCATGTCGGACGCTATTTACACTAGGGCGTCTGACAGACAGCGGTAATTCCACATTCGTCCACTATACGCTCAGTGGCGCCGGCTAGATTTTTATCCAGGTTGCCCAGGGTTAATCTAGCTGGTACTCGGGTTGGAGGCTGGGTCACGCCCACGGCCTTTAAATAGTATTGCTGGACTTTGGGCGTCGCCGATTATAGCTTGTGCCTAGTGATTCCGGTCTGGACTGGTGGTCTTGGAGAAGAAATATCGTATCTGGTGGTGTATTATCTTTTGTTATATTTCTTCTTCCTATTTTTGTATTTGTTTTGCCCTGGGCACATTATTGTGTTTTCCTGTGTGTCTGCGGCGTGGTGCGTTTTTTAGTTTTCCCTGTCTGTGCTTTCTGTGGGGGTTGGTGTGTGGTCTATTCACTGGGTGGCGGGTGGTGGTTTCAGCATAGGGCTGAAACAGGAGTCAGGGCCAGGCCTGGCGGCCCAGACAAGCACACCATCAGTGTAAATTCTGGGAGAGGGACAGACAGGGTTTTCCCTAGTCTGAGTGATATCGCAGGGGCCCGGGTAACCAGCCTTAGCCTACCTAGTCTCCCCGTGACGTGTGCTATTATACCTGACACATCTGCAGTTTCCTCTCAGCTCCATCTTCAATATCACAGGCAGACAGGGCTGCTATACAGCGAAGCTGAGAGAGAAGCAAAAAATGTGTTTGCAAGAAGACAAATTTCAGTGGCTTATGGTCTGATCACTGACAGGCTGACACCCCACCCCTGTAACCTCTGCAGCAATTCTGGTAGCTCATATGTCTACTTTGTAAGGACAACTTCTTTATAAGAGGCTGTGCACATGCCCTCAACCGCTTTGGTGGACCATGGCGAGGCTTGTTCTGAGTGGAATCGGTCTTGTTAAATCGGTGTACGATCTTGGTTACCATGCTGCAGCTCGGTGCTGGCAATCTTCTTATATCGTCAGCCATCTTTATGTAGAGCAGCAATTCTCTTTTTCAGATCCTCGGAGAGTTTTTTTGCCATGAGGAGCCATGTTAAATTTCCAGTGACCAGTATGAGAGCGCGTGAGACCGATAACACCAAATTTACCACTCCTGCTTCCCAGTCACACCTGAGACCTTGTAACACTAATGAGTCAAATGACACCGGGGAGGGAAAATGGCTAACTGGCACCATTTGGCCATTTTTCCTTAGGGGCGTACTCACTTTTGTTGCCAGCAGTTTAGACATTAATGGCTTTGTATTGCTTTATTTAGAGGGGACACCAAATTTACACTGTTTATACAAGCTGTACACTGACTACTTTACATTGTATCGCTGTCAGATCTTCAGTGTTGTCCTAGGAAAAGATACAATAAAATATTTACAAAAACGTGAGGGGTGTACTCACTTTTGTAATATACTGTATATACTGTAATATATTGTGTGTGATGCACGGCCATCTGTATAACATTAGGATGGTAAATATCAGTAAAATAACGCTTGATGACAGGTGCAGGTGGAGATTTAATTGATTTATTATCAGAACTGGTTCCACTAATATTTAATATTTTAAATTTGAAAAATATTTTTTTTTTCTCCAGGAAATCATGGATGAACAAGGGCACAGCAGGGTGTTATCTTTCACAATCCCATCCTTGTCGAAGCCCTCCGTATTCCATGAGGTAGGATATGAGCCTCTTATCTGTCACGGAGGCTGCAGCGTAATTTTGTGCCTATGATTAATGTTCATTTATGACTTGGGAAGGGACAATTAAATGGTCAATCCTCCCATATTTCTGCTTAATTGCCGTTACTTGATCTCCAAGAGTTTTTATTTTTTTATTTTGGTCAAGTTTTTTGTTCGGACATCTAGTGTGAAGGCAAATCGCCATCTTCATCAGTTTCGACCCCTACAGAAATGTTTGCCATAGTTGAAGATGGTTATGAAGCTTACGATGATGGGGACATGAATTCACACAGGGGAGGAGAAAAATATAAACGTCCTCATCAGCCGAACAGACTCCTGATCATATTTTTGTAAATGCGTTTGGAAACTAAAGCGGCCCCAGGATTTGTGGGTGTGAACCTTTTCTTTTATAAAAGTTCCAATGAAAAATTTTTGGAAAAAAATCTCTTTTGGGGTATGTGTACATGACTGCGTTTTTTTTTTGTTTTGTTTTTTTTTTTCAGGGGGGTTTTGCCGCCAAAATGCTCCAATGAACGAACTTATTAAAGGAAGTCGTTTTCTGTATCGAAATGCATATCTCAAAATGTTTTTCAACCACTTCAGGTTTCTAAAAAAAAACCCACAACGCTAAAAGAAGTGATCTGCTCTTTGTTCTGGCGCTGTATACTTTACAGTGCAAGTCAACGGAAAAGCTTAAAAGATGTCTGGAGATTTTTTTTTAAGCGTTTTACCATTGCTTTTGCTTAAAAAAAAAAAAAAAAAAAAAATTAGAAAAAGCTCAGGAAACACAAAAGACACTAAAAAACACGGAAAAAAACACCCGTTTCCTGAAGTGTCTTCAACTTGGTTCACCTGAGTTTAAAATGTTGTATGCCCCATACCCTGACAACACTGAGCAGAAGAGAAATTGGACCCAAAAATCTCAACTCTTCTCAGTAGTCACAACTTCATGGCCGGAACATTAAAGGAATACTTTGAGATCAGGGCTACTTATTTATTCATTTACATGGAAAAGATGGTGACTGACCAATTTCTCTCTTGTGAATTGCCCATAAGGTAAATAACACCACTCCCCTGCCCCCATAAAGACATGTTTTCCATATTTTAGCACATACTTGGGCCATCTACATATTTATTCTTTAAGGAATGGTTCATAGAAGAGCATTAATGAAGATGGAATCGTGGAAACTGCGCCTTCGCAATAATCTTAATATTGGCCCAATCATATTTCATAGGTTTGTGCAGACCAGACGTGTGCCACAATACCACTACAGCCTGGGATTATACAATGGGAGCCGGACGCTGGCACTTGTTTGCTATAGAGCTGTATACGTAATTTTCTTGGAAATGGAGTTAAAGTGTAGGAGGAAGGATGCCCATGGATCGATTCACATTGTTTTTATGACATATCGCAGTAACTTTATAATTTTTTTTTTCTTTAGTTTACTGTGTATAATATCACCATTTAGGAGGAATGGAAACCTGATTGAAAGGAACAAACAGAAGTGTGAACTGAGCCGTACATTCTCACAAATAGGCACATTCTTAGTGTTCACTTTTGCGTCAGGATTAGTAATTTCCACACTGGTGCCGACACAATGTGCACAAACAAGGGAGAGGTTTCTTGCCATCAGTTCTGTTATCTCGTGAGACTGATTTCATGTTGGGATCTGTGATGTTATTTTGGTAGCAATTTTTTTTTTTCTTTTCTTTTTTTTTTATATCTGGGATTCATTCTGCGTGAAATTTTCCATTGTCATTTTTCTTTCTTTTCAAAATGAAGCTGTAATGGTAAGCAGCTTATCTGGCCATAGGCAGCAAACAGCGTAGCACAATAGTCCAGATCACCGGGATACCGGGGAGCTTGGATCTCTAGACTTCATTTTATATCATTACCTTATGGTACATAGACTGAACCAAATATAGAGGCTGCAGTAACACACGGGTATGGCGGCGTTCACACATTCCATTTTTGGGAAAAGATAAATGGGATTTGTATCTAAAGCATAGCTAAAGAAAACAGAAGCAAAGGTTCCCATAGATTATTATGGGGGTTTAATTGGGCTCTGTTATATCTCAGGCTTTAGAGCGTAAAAAACATTCTGCTTTTATTTTGGCCATTTTTATAAATTGACACCTAGTTGAACCCAAACTGACCCAATAATAATCAATGGGGCCCCTCTACTTTTTTTTTTATTTTTGGTTTAGTTGACCAGCAGATTAGTTGTGGGCATTAATTGTTTGTCCTTTCCTTAATATGGAACAGACAAACAGAGTGTCTGAAAGCTGGTGTTAATGTAGCCCTGCACCTGTGAGCATTTTGAACTAAACTTCAATTTACAAATATTTCTGTCTAATTCTGCTTAATAACAAAGATCAGATTGGTGCAAGGAATTTTGGTATGTAGAGTTGTCCGTTTCAATGGTCTTCAGCTCCATTCAATACCGTTATGAATTTTGGTTGCAAATTAGTCATTTCTTAATATATTTTCATAGCACAACTTTTTTTGATACAGAGTTGACAAAAACCTTTTATAGACCAAAATAAAACCTGCAAACCAGAAACCTCCTGCTGCTTGTTCTATACTGACCCAGTATACAGTAAGCTCGCTGGCTCCCTCCAGTGGCGGCTGCATGCAGCCAGCATGTAGTAATTTACCTCAGAGACACAAGAACCAATGTTGTCCCTGCTGTAAAGATCTGTGGAGAAAGAGTACGACATTTCTCATCTTCTATTTACCTCCTGTAAATACACATTCATTTTTTTTTATACTCTGAATTTCTTATGTACCAAACATATTAACCATGCGTTGTTGTTTTTTTATTTTTTTTTTTCCCTCTAGCCATCCAGTATAGGGTCTATGGCGCTTACTGAAGGGGCTTTATCCCAGCATGGGCTTTCCAGAGTTGTGTACAGCGGGCCTCATCCACAAAGGGAAATGTTAACTGCGCAAAACAGGTAAAGTACAGGTTTGAATGCATAATGTCCTGATGGCGGCTTACCAAGTATAGCGTATATTGCGTACATGAGATATTTCATGCGATGTTCTTGGAAAAATATATATATAGGCCAAATATTAGTGCCCATACCAAGTCACATCACCTGTCCATAATAATGTGCTAACACGATGACTTCCACCAAATTGCACAGTTCACACACTAAAGGCATGTATATACCAATGAGCCAGCTCTTAGTGTGCATAGGATTACTAGCCATTTCCCTTCTGGGGGTTTTCCGTGCTCCGCGCTCCTCTAGCTAGTGCTTATGTCTCCGTATCATACTGTCCCTGCATTGAGGTGCATAGTCTGGTTGGTGACAGATGAGCTTTAAAATGCTCTGTCACAGGGCTGTAGTGCTCTATACACTGTGTGCAGAATTATTAGGTAGGCAAGTTGTATTTTAGAGGATTATTTTTATTATTGATCAACAACTATGTTCTCAATCAACCCAAAAGACTCATAAATATCAAAGCTTAATATTTTTGGAAGTTGGAGTGGCGTTTTTTTTAGATTTGGCTATGTTAGGCGATATCTGTTTGTGCAGGTAACTATTACTGTGCAGAATTATTAGGCAACTTAATAAAAAAACAAATATATTCCCATCTCACTTGTTTATTTTCACCAGGTAAACCAATATAACTGCACAAAATTTAGAAATAAACATTTCTGACATGCAAAAACAAAATCCCCAAAAAGTGACCAATATAGCCACCTTTCTTTATGATGACACTCAGCAGCCTTCCATCCATAGATTCTGTCAGTTGCTTGATCTGTTTACGATCAACATTGCGTGCAGCAGCCACCACAGCCTCCCAGACACTGTCCCGAGAGGTGGACTGTTTTCCCTCCCTGTAGATCTCACATTTTATGAGGGACCACAGGTTCTCTATGGGGTTCAGATCAGATGAACAAGGGGGCCATGTCATTATCTTTTCTTCTTTGAGACATTTACGGGCCAGCCACACTGTGGAGTAGTTGGAGGCATGTGATGGAGCATTGTCCTGCATGAAAATGATGTTTTTCTTGAACGATACCGACTTCTTCCTGTACCACTGCTTGAAGAAGTTGTCTTCCAGAAACTGGCAGTAGGTCTGGGAGTTGAGCTTCACTCCATCCTCAACCCGAAAAGGTCCCACAAGTTCATCTTTGATGATACCAGTACCCCACCTCCACCTTGCTGGCGTCGGAGTGGAGCTCTCTGCCCTTTACTGATCCAGCCTCTGGCCCATCCATCTGGCCCATCAAGAGTCACTCTCATTTCATCAGTCCATAAAACCTTTGAAAAGTCAGTCTTAAGATATTTCTTGGCCCAGTCTTGACGTTTTATCGTATGTTTCTTGTTCAAAGGTGGTCGTTTTACACCCTTCCTTACCTTGGCCATGTTCCTGAGCATCGCACACCTTGTGCTTTCTGTTACTCCAGTAACGTTGCAGCTCTGAAATATGGCAAAACTGGTGGCAAATGGCATCTTGGCAGCTTCACGCCTGATGTTCCTCAATTCATTGGCAGTTATTTTGCGCCTTTTTTGCCCAACACGCTTCTTGCGACGCTGTTGGCTATTTGCCATGAAACGCTTGATTGTTTGGTGATCACGCTTTAAAAGTTAGGCAATTTCAAGACTGCTGCATCCCTCTGCAAGACATCTCACAATTTTGGACTTATCAGAGCCCATCAAATCTCTCTTCTGACCCATTGTGCCAAAGGAAAGGAAGATGCCTAATAATTAAGCACACCTTATACAGGGTTTTGATGTCATTAGACAACACCGCTCCTCATTACAGAGATGCACATCACCGGATTTACTTAATTGGTAGTTGGCTCTTAGGCCTGAACAGCTTGGAGTAGGACAACATGTATAAAAAGTATCGTGTGATCAAAATACAACTTGCCTAATAATTCTGCACACAGTGTATAGATGAAGGCATCAGATTATGGAAGTCAATGATGGCCCTCACTACAGATCGGACAATTAAATCCTCTCCCGGGGAGCTATGACCTATTATGTCCTGGACCAGTGACGTCATCAGTGCCACTAGTGATGAGCGAGCACACTCTTGTGTTACGAGTATCTTCGGCATGCTCGAAAACTATGCTCTAGTCCCCACGGCTGCATGTCTCACGGCTGTTCGATGGCCACAACACATACAGGGATTGCCTAACACACAGGTCATCCCGGCCCGTATTGTGGCTGTCGAGCTGCCGTGAGACATTCAGCCATGGTGACTAGAGCATAATTTACAAGCACGCCGAAGACACTGTATTAGCACACCTTATGTGAGCACACTCGCTCATCACTAATGATCTATAACAAAATCATTACGACTGGATTTCCCTATAAGCCGTGTTACTTTCTGTATAAATCCAGGCTCATTCACTAAACCCACACAAATCTGACACATATGACGTCTTTGATTAAAATCGTTTGCTTTAAAAATTGTCTTTTTTTAAATTGTATATCATGAGCCGCTTCAGAGATGGAGGACTAGCAATCCAGTGCGTCCTATGAAATGCATGGAGCTCACAATAACTTACAGGCGATTTACACCTTTCCTTACCATTTTATTGTTCATTTGCCTTTTAAATACAAAGTTAAAGTGAAGCTGTCATCAGGATGTTAGAACCCGAACTAATGGTGTGTGAATACAGACCCTTGCATCCTTATTAAACCCATGCCTTGCTTGTAGAATTTAGTTTTGACATCTTAGAAATTCAGCATTGATGTTGTTTTAGTTGGAAGTGCAGGTACGTTGGCAATGCACTTCCAGATTTCCTGCATCTTCCTTTATCACGGCTGCTGTCTGCCTCGTCTTGGTGACCCGCCTTCACTGCGTGAGATTGTCTCCTCGGAGAGGGCGGCGCAAGTGCCAATGAATAGGTTCTGGGTCTCGCAACATCTTGAGGAACTTACTGTGCATGCGCTGACTACACTGAAGAGATGACCTTGGGGAAATGACAGCACCTTTGCAAAATCTCAAGCGGTGGAGGCACACAGGATTAACCGGTCTGTCAGAGGCCAGCTGGGAAAAGGATGAGATGCAGGAGAGCTGAGAGTGCAGCACCAGCATCCCTGCACTTGCAACTAAAACATTAACCCTGGATTTCTATAAGATGTCAAAATAAAATTCTGCAAGCAAGGTATGGGTGTAACAAGGATTACAGGCTATTCAGTCACATGCCGTTAGTTAGTGTTGTAATATCCAGATTGCAGCTTCGCTGTAACCATCTAACTAAATGGCCTTTAGGCTATGTGCACACGTCCGGAATTGACGAGGAAATTTCCGCGGAAGTTCCGCAACTGTGCCGCTGGTAAAACGCATGCGGAATTTGCATACACTAGCGTTTTACAAGCGTAATTAGGTTGCAGAATGCTAGCATTTTCCATGCGATCTGTAGCATCTCTTGGAAAACTGATTGACAGGTTGGTCACACTTGTCAAACATAGCGTTTGACAAGTGTGACCAACTTTTACTATTGATGCTGCCTATGCAGCATCAATAGTAAAAAGATCTAATGTTTAAAAAAAAAAAAAAAAAAAGTGATATTCTCACCTTCCGGCGTCCCCCGCAGCCTTCCTGTGATGCTCCCGGCAGCTTCCGTTCCCAGTAATGCCTCGCTGCAATGACCCCAGATAACGTAGCATCACGCGAGATCCACGTCATCACAGGTCATTGCCGCAAACCATCTCTGGGAACGGAAGCATCACGAGGAGCGTGAAGGCTGCCGGTGCCTCCGGAAGGTGAGAATATCACGATTTTTTATTATGAATAATTTTTTTTTACTGGTATATGGTACCCAGGGCCTGGAGGAGAATCTCTTCTCCTCCACCCTGGGTACCAACCGCACATGATCCGCTTACTTCCCGCATGGTGGGCTGTTGTGAATTCTGCTCTTGGGTTCCCTCCGGTGGTTGTTGGTAGTAATGCAGTTGTCCCTGGGTTGCAATCCTGGGCAGGTGTCCCTGCTGATTGCAGCTCTGACTGGGATATTTAGGTGTGCAGGATTCATTAGCCCTTGCCAGTTGTCCATTTTTCTTGGGGGTTTTGCATCTCTGTCTGGTTCCTTCTGCCCTGCTGCCAAATCAGCAAAGATAAGTGTCTGGTTTTTGTTTCTACAGCACACATGATGTGTGCTTTACAATTCAGTACTATTCAGTGTTTTTTTTCTTGTCCATCTTAGACTGTGTTCGGATATTTCAGTCAAGTTGGATTCTCAGGAGATGCAGGTATACATTCCATGTCTTTAGTTAGATGGTGGAATTTTTGTATTATCTGCTGTGGATATTTTTAGGGTTTTAATACTGACCGCTTAGTATTCTATCCTTTCCTATTTAGCTAGTGTGGCCTCTTTTGCTAAATCCTGATTTCTGCCTGCGTGTGTCTTTCCTCTAATACTCACAGTCAATATTTGTGGGGGGCTGCCTATCCTTTGGGGTTCTGCTCTGAGGCAAGATAGAATTCCCATTTCCATCTATAGGGGTATTTAGTCCTCCGGCTGTGTCGAGGTGTCTAGGATGTGTTAGGTACACCCCACGGCTAATTCTAGTTGCGGTGACAGTTTAGGGTTTGCGGTCAGTACAGGTTCCACCTACTCCTGAGAAAGTCCCATGCGGCTCCAAGGTCATCGGATCATAACAGTGGGCATAGCCACATCCAGAAAGTAAGCAGATCAATGCATTCCTGTGTGTGTGGAATCCCCGCGATTCCACACAAAGAATGAACATGCTGCTTTTTTTTCTGGAATGCGATTCCGCCACGGAAAAAAATGCAACATGTGCACAAAAATTGCGGATTGCATTCTAATAATAGGATGCTTAATGTATGCTTTTTTTTGCGGTTTTATCGTAGTTTTATAACGAAAAACTGCGAAAAATCCTGAACGTGTGCACACAGCCTTATTAAGATTTTCTCCCAGTTTGCGGCTGCATTGTGTCTGTGAGTTCTTAGCTGCCTGCTTTTGCAACACTGATACAAATCTTTCAGCTCCTAGTTGATTGCTCTCTCTGCTCCCTTTCCCACTTCTCTGTGTTAGGTGTTTATACAACCCCTGGCAAAAATTATGGAATCATCGGCCTTGGAGGATGTTCATCAAGTTGTTTAATTTTGTAGGAAAAAAAACAGATCACAGACATGGCACAAAACTGCAGTCATTTCAAATGGCAACTTTCTGGCTTCAGGAAACACTAAAAGAAATCAAGACAAAAAATGTGGTAGTCGGTAATTGTTACTTTTTTTTTTTAACCAAGCATAGGGAAAAAATTATGGAATCACTCAGTTCTGAGGATAAAATTATGGAATGAAAAACAAAAAAACACTCCAACACATCACTAGTATTTTGTTGCACCACCTCTGGCTTTTATAACAGCTTGCAGTCTCTGAGGCATGGACTTAATGAGTGTCAGACAGGACTCTTCATCAATCTGCCTCCAACTTTCTCTGATTGCTGTTGCCAGATCAGCTTTGCAGGTTGGAGCCTTGTCATGGACCATTTTCTTCAACTTCCACCAAAGATTGTCAATTGGATTGAGATCCGGACTAGTTACAGGCCATGACATTGATCTTATGTGTCTTTTTTTTCAAGGAATGTTTCCACAGTTTTTGCTCTATGGCAGGATGCATTATCATCTTGAAAAATGATTTCATCATCCCCAAACATCCTTTCAATTGATGGGATAAGAAAAGTGGCCAAAATATCAACATAAACTTGTGCATTTATTGAAGATGTAATGACAGCCATCTCCCCAGTGGCTTTACCTGACATGCAGCCCCATATCATCAATGACTGTGGAAATTAGCATGTTCACTTCAGGCAGTCATCTTTATAAATCTCATTGGAACAGCACCAAAGAAAAGTTCCAGCATCATCACCTTGCCCAATGCAGATTCGCGATTCATCACTGAATATGACTTTCATCCAGTCATCCACAGTCCATGATTGATTTTCCTTAGCCCATTGTAACCTTCTTTTTTTCTGTTTAGGTGTTAATGATGGATTTTGTTTAGCTTTTCTGTATGTAAATCCCATTTCCTTTAGGCGGTTTCTTACAGTTCGATCACAGACTTTGACTCCAGTTTCCAACCATTCGTTCCTCATTTTTTTGTTGTTGTGCATTTCCTGTTTTGGAGACATATTGCGTGAAGTTTCTGGTCTTGACGCTTTGATGTCTTCCTTGGTCTACCAGTATGTTTGCCTTTAACAACCTTCCCATGTTGTTTGTATTTGGTCCAGATTTTAGACACAGCTGACTGTGAACAACCAACATCTTTTGCAACATTGCATGATGATTTACCCTGTAAGAGTTTGATAATCCTCTCCTTTGTTTCAATTGACATCTCTTGTGTTGGAGCCATGATTCATGTCAGTCCACTTGGTGCAACAGCTCTCCAAGGTGTTATCACTCCTTTTTAGATGCAGACTAACGAGTAGATCTAATTTGATGCAGGTGTTATTTTTGGGTATGAAAATTTACAGCGTGATTCCATAATTTGTTCCTCAGAATTGAGTGATTCCATAATTTTTCCCCTATGCTTGGTTAAAAAAAGTAACCATTACTGACTACCACATTTTTTGTTCTTGATTTCTTTTAGTGTTTCTTAAAGCCAGAAAGTTACCATTTGAAATGACTTTAGTTGTATGCCATGTCTGTCATCTGTTTTTTTTTTTTTTTCTGTACAAAATTAAAAAACTGAATGAACATCCTCCAAGGCCGGTGATTCCATAATTTTTACCAGTGGTTGTAGCAGCATGTGTTGCACTTGGCTTTCATCAAATCTCAACAGGGAAGAAAGCATGCAAAGTCCCAAGGAGGGCAGAGAAAACTGGTTGTAGAAAAGGAGGAAAGCACATGAAGAGTAGTAAATAAGTGCAGGATAGAAGCTATGCTGCTATGTTAGCTGCTGAAAACCTCAGTAATCTGGACACACACGGATATCACAGGCAGCCTATATTGCTAAGGCCTCTTTCACACTTCCATCTTTTCAGATCCGTTGCAATGCGTTGTTTTGGGAAAAAAAACAGATCCTGCAAATGTGCCCGCAGGATCCGTTTTTTCCCCATAGACTTGTGTTAGTGATGGATGGCCACACGTCGCATCCGTCGTGCGACGGATCCGTCGTGTTTTGGCGGACCGTCGTCTGGAAAATACGTTCTATGTAAGGCTACTTTCATACTGGCGTTAACTGCATTACGTCGCAATGCGTCGTTTTGCCGAAAAAAACGCATCCTGCAAAAGTGCTTGCAGGATGCGTTTTTTCGGCATTGACTAACATTAGCGACGCATTTGCGACGCAATGACACACGTCGCAACCGTCGTGCGACGGTTGCGCCGTGCTGTGGCGGACCGTCGGGAGCAAAAAACGTTACATGTAACGTTTTTTGCTCCCGACGGTCCGCTTTTTCCAACCGCGCATGCGCGGCCGGAACTCCGCCCCCACCTCCCCGCACTTCCCCGCACCTCACAATGGGGCAGCGGATGTGCTGGAAATATGCATCCGCTGCCCCCGTTGTGCGGCGGAGACAACACTAGCGTCGGGAACCTCGGCCCGACGCTAGTGTGAAAGTAGCCTAACGTTTTTTGTCTGCGTCGGGAAAACGTGTCGCGACGGATCCTGCGGCATACGTCGTTGTCTAGAATGGAAGCCTATGGACGCAGGATCCGTCGTGACACGTCGTATGATGGAATCCAGCGCTAGAATCCGTTTTTTTACACTGAGCATGCTCAGAATCAGGAATTTGTAGCCAATTGGCCAGACAGGCCTCAAATCTACATAAACCTGGCCTGGGGCGTCACCCCCAAAAGACTCCTGCCAGCCTGAAGACAGCCAGTCAATATATTGGTTTCCCTATTTTCCAGTAGCCAATTACATTTTGGAGACTCCCATTTTTAGGCATGGAAAAACGGATCCGTCAAAAAAAGGATGGTAAAAACGGACAAAACGGATGCAACGGATCCAGTTTTTCAACGGAACCGTCTAGCAGATCCGTCGAAATACTGGATGCGTTGCATCCGTTTTTCACTATTTTTGACGCATCCGTCGATACGTCGCGCCAACACATTGTGACGGATTCAAAAAAACGGAAGTGTGAAACTAGCCTAAGGCTGCTTTCACACTAGCGTCGGCACGGGGCCGTCGCTATTCGTTGGCCTGACTTGCTGACCGGCGTTGTGAAAATAATGCCCGACGTGGACAGCGGAAGCATTCTTACGACTCTTCCGCTGCCCCATTGTAAGGTCCGGGGAGGAGGGAGCAGAGGTTTTTTTTGCCGACAGTCCGCCAAAACACGACGCATCCATCGCACGACGGATGCGACGTGTGGCCATGCGTCGCTAATGTAAGTCTATGGGGATAAACGCATCCTGCAGACAACTTTGCAGGATGCGGTTTTTCTCCTAAACGACGCATTGCGACGTAATCCAAACGACGCTAGTGTGAAAGTAGCCTAAGAGAGACACTCGCAAGCAGCCTATATTACTGAGAGACACTCCTGCAAAATCTCAAACCTGAGATGTCTGAAAATTAAGGAAGATGCAGACTGAGACTCCACAATTTTATTATCTGAAGGTTACCATTAACGTATGTAAAAATAATTTGTCCACAGTCTTTAAACACCAAAGTGACTCTTTAATGTTGTTCTTGTGGCATCAAAACAGTTAACATTTCAAATACTGTTTTTATATTTATACTGTGCAATGATCGATTGCGATCATGATTTTATTTTGGTCTAGAAAAGCAAACTGTACATTTAGCTGAGGCTAGGGCTGGCTTTCTCCTCTCAGCGGAGCAGCGCTTCACACCTGTCAGTACATTGCAGGAGACCGGTTATCAAAGGCAATTTTGATCTGCATTTATATGCGGTGATTATGGAAACGGAGCACTTCAGACAAAAGCAATTCGTCTCCTGTCTGGCATTGTGTGCTGAGACCCCTTTTGTTTGTGTACGGTCTATAGGAATAAGGATGTCTAGTGTTACTACTATTCTTCTATGGGAAGCCGTACTCACAGACGCTTTGTTATTATGGATTTATGAAATGGATCAAAAGCTGCAAATGGAAAATTAGATTAATTTTAAAAAATACTTCTGTTTTTATAAATGGGTGAATCTTCATATTTCATTATTTTGTTGTCAGGTTGCATTCAGATGAGCATTTCTACCATAAGGGCAGTGACACCTGGCAGTGTCTGCAGGACTCACAGCACAGCACTCCCATAGTCTGCTGGAAGTTCTGTCCATCAGAACCAGTGGGTCCAGGTGTGACACCTGTAATGTGCAGCAGCCAATCCAGGCACAACATGCCTCTCTGGTGAGGCCTAAATGTTGCTTTCACCCGACCACTCCAGATTCCTCCCAAATGTTGGTTAATTATTTACTACTTTGATTATGGCCAATTATTGGGGATCTCACATTGGCAGTCTATTCCCCGTGCACGGTTTACACTCACTTGGGTCAGAGACGGTCTGTTTTTCCTCATCTCCATGCTGCTGAAAAGTCGGCAGTATGAGCCCCATATTAGGCCTAGTGACCTGTGTGAAAATTGACATATATCATATATTTACTATGGGAATCTGTCAGCAGGCATTCACCCCAGAAATATTTATTTACCGGATAGCACCCAAATTATATTCGCATGTAGCGCTTTAAAAACAAGTCCAGCAATACCTTTTACATGACCAATCCTCCTCCGGTACTAAGAAATCAGTGTTTGAATTAATATGAGGCTTTAAGATCGGAAGCGTCTGTCACTCCAGCTCTATTCCCCACCCATCGCTGCCTCTTCCTGCTTAACCTTTATGCTGGGTGACTTCAGGAAAAGGAGCAGTTAGTCAAACAAGAGAAGGCGGTGCTGGGCGGGGAATAGAGCTGGAGTGACAAAGGCTTCACAGTAGTTCTTCAGCTTCATTTGCATATGAATTAAAATGCTGATTTCTCAGTAAAGAAGGAATGGACTGACCAAGTAAAGATATCACTGCACTTTTTTTTTTCAAAGAGCTACATTTGCATATTAATACTTTTTGGGGTGAAATCCTGATGGCAGAATCCCTTTTAAACAATAGGTAATTATGTGATGACACATTACTTTTAACGGATGCCTATGAAAGCTGCAATACAGTGACAGCCATCACAATTGGGTGTTTATCATAAACCTTTTTCATTGGACCTTGCAGCATGAAATGGCATTGTTGACTGTCTACTTTTTTTTTTTTTTTTTTAAGATATTCTGGTGTATACCTTCCGATTGAGGCCAAAAGTACACTACTTAGGCCTCTGTTTCACAATTCTGCCCTATTACCTTGTCTAGTGTGATGGTCAAGACTAGTGATGAGTGAACATACTTGGATAAGGTGTTATCTGAGCATGCTCAGGTGTTAACCGAGCGACTTTGGTGTGCTTGGAAAAATATGTGAGAGTTCCCACAGCTGTTGGAACAGCTGCAACACATGCATAGATTATCTATTAGGCAATCCCCGCATGTGTTGCGGCTGTCGAAACAGCTGCTTGATGTGCAGTCACGAGGACTTGAACATATCATTTGAGTACGCCGAAGACACTGTTAGCACTCGAGCATGCGCAGATAACACCTTATCTGAACACATTCGCTCATCACTATTCAGGACCTTTCTGTTCCGGCATACATCCTAAAGATCCATAAAAATATAAACTTGACATAAAGACCGGCCGCTAAGGAATATTGTTTGGTTACTTTATTGGGCTCCTGTAGTGACAATACTATATCTATTTACCTCCAGGTTTGAAGTGTTGTCCTTCCTTCTATTGTGTTATAATTCCGCCTTAAACTTCATGCCAGCTCCGTCCCTTCGATCCCTGTGTCAGATGTCCTCCAGGTAAGACCACATTATTTTTGCCATCCTAGATGGATCTCTCTCTTTAAAAAATCAATATATTGTGGAACTTATGGGTAATGACAGTGTATGTATGTATGTATGTATGTATGTGTGTGTATATGTATGTATATGTATGTATGTGTGTGTGTATGTATATGTGTGTGTGTATATATATATATATATATATATATATATATATATATATATATATATATATATATATATATATATATATATTTGTGTGTATGTGTATATATATACACATACACACATACATATTCATATCGTGAGGCAGTGACCCCTGTCACAGCTAGGGGGCGCTGTTTGTGCTCCCCAGGTTGTGCATGCAGACGGATGAAGTCCATAGGTGTCATTCGGGTTTTCCATGTGGCTGAAGGCCACATGTTTGTGTATGTTAAAAGCCCTGCAGTAAGAGGTACGGGTGTGCCAGGTGAGGTGTCAGGTGTTGTAGTGCACATTAGTGTCAGTCTGGTGTGTGCTGGTGTGCAGAGCAGAGGCCTGCAGAGCGCTGGCTGAGTGCATGGAGGCACAGGCCAGCGGAGCCAGCACCCAGGGCATTTGAATAGCCTGGCACCCACAGCGTATACAGCAATGCAAGTCGTCCATGGTACTGGTCTCGGAGGTGGATGTCCTGTGCTCGAAGGAGTCGGATGTGGACAGTCCTGTGCCCAGAGGTGGATGTCCTGTGCCCGAAAGAGGACTAGCATGTGTAACAATTGCAAACAGGTGGATATGGTGCCCGGCTGCTATCCAGAGGATATACTGGGCTGTGTACGGCTGTGTGAGTACAGAGACTGTAAGAGACTGTGATACAGTGATGCAGGACACCCACGGGATCTAGTCAGAGGGGGCTGGCGTGTGTAGTGTCTGCAACATATGAGGCTGTGTGTATGGAAACAGTAATATGGCGTGCGGTCGCCCAGGAAAACTGGACAAGGGAAGTCTGGCCTGTTTAGGGACTGCAAATCTAAAGCCATATGATATGTATTGCTATGAACTGAACATTGATAATATACACTGAAGTGACATGCATTTGCGTGAATTGGACTTTAATGCTGTGAGGAAACACATTAAATAGATTTTGTGTTGGAACTTTGTGGGTCACTGCCTCTTCACTGCGTACGATGCTACTACAATCTTAATAAATATATATATATATATATATATATATACATACACTAGATGGTGGCCCGATTCTAACGCATCGGGTATTCTAGAATATGTATGTCCACGTAGTATATTGCCCAGTGTCGTAGCATATTGCCCAGCCACGTAATAGATTGCCCAGCCACGTAGTATATTGCCCAGTTACGTATTATATTGCCCAGTGACGTAGTATATTGCCCAGTGACGTAGTATACAGCACAGAGCCACGTAGTATATTGCCCAGCGACGTAGTATATTGCCCAGCGACGTAGTATATTGCCCAGCGACGTAGTATATTGCCCAGCGACGTAGTATATTGCCCAGCGACGTAGTATATTGCCCAGCGACGTAGTATATTGCCCAGTGACGTAGTATATTGCCCAGTGACGTAGTATACAGCACAGAGCCACGTAGTATATTGCCCAGCTATGTAGTATATTGCCCAGCTATGTAGTATATTGCCCAGTGACGTAGTATATTGCCCAGTGACGTAGTATATTGCCCAGCTATGTAGTATATTGCCCAGCCACGTATGACACAGGTTAAAAAAATAAAAAATAAACATATACTCACCTTCCGCAGGCGCGTTGTAGTACTGTCGCCTGTGTGGGGTGCAGGCGGCAGCTTCCGGTCCCAGGGTGTGATGACGTCGCGGTCACATGACCGTGACGTCACGGCAGGTCCTTTCCGCGCAGGCACGCAGGACTTGTGATGACGTCGTGGTCACATGATAGTGACGTCATGGCAGGTCCTTCTGCCAGACCATCCGTGCTACCGGAACGTGCCGGCTGCATCGCGAGGAGCGGGAAAGGCGGCGTAGGTGAGTATATAATCATTTTTTATTTTTTTTAATTATTTTTAACATTAGATGTTTTTACTATTGGCGCTGCATAGTCTGCGTCAATAGTAAAAAACTTGCGTCACACAGGGTTAATAGCTGCGGTAATGGAGTGCGTTACCCGCGGCATAACGCGGTCCGTTACTGCTGGCATTAACCCTGTGTGAGCGGTGAGCGGAGGGGTGCATGCGGGCGCCAGGCAGTGAGTGCGGGGAGTAAGGAGCGGCCATTTTCTTCCGGACTGTGCGCGTCGTTGATTGGTCGCGGCAGCCATGACAGGCAGCTGCCGAGACCAATCAGCGAACAAATAACCGTGACAGACAGAAGGACGGAAGTGACTCTTAGACAATTATATAGTAGACTAGATGGTGGCCCGATTCTAACGCATCGGGTATTCTAGAATATACATGTCCACGTAGTATATTGCCCAGTCACGTAGTATATTGCCCAGCCACATAGTATATTGCCCAGCCACGTAGTATATTGTCCAGGCACGTAGTATATTGCCAAGTCACGTAGTATATTGCCCAGCGACGTAGTATATTGCCCAGCGACGTAGTATATTGCTCAGCGCCGTAGTATATTGCCCAATTATGTAGCATATTGCCCAGTGACGTAGTATACAGCACAGAGCCATGTAGTGTATTGGCCAGTCACGTAGTATATTGCCCTGCCACATTTGTCACAGGTTAAAAAATAAAAAATAAACATATACTCACCTTTCCGAGAGCCCCTTGTAGTCCACGGCAGCTTCCGGTCCCAGGGTTGGTCTGAGGTGCAGGACCTGTGATGACGTCGCGGTCACATGACCGTGTAGCAGTCACATGACCGTGACGTCACGTCAGGTCCTTTCCGCGCAGGCGAGCAGGACTTGTGATGACGTCGCGGTCACATGACCGTGATGTCATGGCAGGTCCTTCTGCCAGACCATCTTTGCCACCGCAACCTGCAACGGAAGATGGCGGGCGCGCGAGCGGCTCAGCGGACTACAGAGGGTGAGTATAGCAGGTTTTTTGTTTTTTTATTTATTATTTTTAACATTACATTTTGTACTATTGATGCCGCATATGCAGCGTCAATAGTACAAAGTTGGGGACACACAGGGTTAATAGCGGCGGTAACGGAGTGTGTTACCCGCGGCATAACGCGGTCCGTTACCGCCGGCATTAACCCTGTGTGAGCGGTGACCGGAGGGGTGTATGCGGGCGCCGGGCAGTGAGTGCGGGGAGTAAGGAGCGGGCATTTTTTTCCGGACTGTGCGCGTCGCTGATTGGTCGCGGCAGCCATGACAGGCAGCTGGCGAGACCAATCAGCGAACGAATAACCGCGACAGACAGACGGAAGTGACCCTTAGACAATTATATAGTAGATGTATATATATGTATACACACACACGCATATATGATAGATATATATATATATATATATATATATATATATATTATATATATATAATTACACACACACACACTGTTTTTCACTACATTCTCAAGTTTGGCCATTCACAGCACAGTGTGAGAACTGCTTCCTCCTGTGCATAAATGTGTGTTGTGGTGTGGGGAAGGTGTTAAACCAAAAATTGAAAAACTAAGATTAGGGAAAATAAATTGTGTTCTACAATTGAAAACGTCTTCATCTACATCGGAGTTCGTGTGTTTCCTAATGGCCTCCAATCTAGGACTGGAATGCATATGAGTCACCAACTGTGCAGGCAATGAACCTTCAGACAATTTATTTTTTACAAATCATATGCAAAAGAGTACGGTATATTGTGTAATAGGCTCCTGTTGAGATCAGTCCATTTTATCTGGTCTCTTAGTCAAGCAAAACTAAAATATTGATAGACCAACCTTTTATGCTTTTGTGAAAGGGCTCAGTGAGTGACCATATATCTTTTATGTACACGTCCGGTCATTTCATACAGTCTTTTGTTAATACACACCAATCAACCATGCGACATGTCGATCAGGGCAAGACCAAAGGCAGTTTTCCACAGGCTGAAGCACACTGCATGGGCGCACCAACAATTATTAATATGATTGTTCTGATCCCAAACAGTTTGCATATTGTCGGCAGCACATCCCTTGTTTACACAGGGAGATGTGCTGCCGACAACTATTATTTTTGGGCCTACATGAACAATGTGTTGAGGCCCTTCAGACAAATCTTTACTTGTTCGCCGGCCAATAACCGTGAATGTGTATTGTTACTTGTTCAGTTTATTGTCAGCTGTTGTAAAAGGGCCCTATGTTATCTCTGCCGTGAAGCAGATCTGTCTTAGATTTCACAATATTAGAAAACAGATCTTGTAGGATTGATAAACATTGTGTATTTAAAGGGAACCTGTCACCCCCAAAATCGAAGATGAGCTAAGCCCACCAGCATCAGGGGTTTATCTACAGCATTCTGGAATGCTGTAGATAAGCCCCCGATGTAACCTGAAAGATGAGAAAAAGAGGTTATATTATACTCACCCAGGGGCGGTCCCGTCGCGGTCCGGGCCTCCCATCTTCTTACGATGACGTTGTCTTCTTGTATTCAGGCTGTGGCTCCGGCGCAGGGGTACTTTGTCTGTCTTGTTGAGAGCAGAGCAAACTACTGCAGTGCGCAGGCGCTGGGCCTCTCTGACCTTTCCAGGCGCCTGCGCACTGCAGTACTTTGCTCTGCCCTCAATAGGGAGGACAAAGTACGCCTGCGCCTGAGCTGCAGCGTGAAGACAAGAAGAGGACATCATCCTATGAAGATAGGAGGCCCCGGACCGGAACGCGACGCCCATCGGACCGGACCGCAGCGGGACCGCCCCTGGGTGAGTATAATCTAACCTCTTTTTCTCATCTTTCAGGATACATTGGGGGCTTATCTACAGCATTACAGAATGCTGTAGATAAGCCCCTGATGCTGGTGGGCTTAGCTCATCTTCGATTTTGGGGGTGACAGGTTCCCTTTAAAGCAAATAATCAGTGTCAAAAAGACCATATAAGGCTGTGTGCACACGTTCCGGATTTTTTTGCGTTTTTTTCGCTGTAAAAACGCGATAAAACCATGAAAAAAACGCATCCATTAAGCATCCTATTAATAGAATGCAATCTGGAAATTTTGTGCACATGTTGCATTTTTTCCGCGAAAAAAACACATCGCGGTAAAAAACGCAGCATTAATTTTGCGTATTTTTCGCCGATTTCCCGCTATTTTAATGCATTGGGAAGCTCCGGAAAAAAACACAAAAAATACGCACAAAAACGAGAGAAAAACGCAAAGAAAACGCATGCGGATTGCCTACAGAAAAAGTACAGATTTGTTCAGGAAATTTCTGCAAAGAATCCTGACGTGTGCACATAGCCTTATAGTGTATAAAATGTGTTTAACTCAGTATACTCCCACCTAATCTGATTGACAGCTCCTCAGTGTCCCACCTCCCCTGCTGCTGCTGAGATCTCACACTGCTCACTACAAGTTGCAGCTGTCAGTCAGGCTGGGTGGGAAGAGGCCGTAATAAAATGCTCATCTTAAATCTGGATTACAGTCATTCTGATGTGGATTTTCAGTACACCAGCCTCATCAGGTCTAAGGGTATGTGCACACGTTTAGGATCTGCAGGAGGAAGGTCTACTGTAAATCCTTGTGGTGGCAGGAAAATTACGCATAAAATCCGTGCATTTTTAATGCGTTTTTGTCTGCATTTTTATATGCAGATTTTCCCCCACTTAGTACAGTTGAAATCTGCAAATGAAAAATGAGACTAAGGAAATCCATTCACTTCACCGGCACTAGCAAATCTTAGTGTCACAGGACCGGGCAGAAGAAAAACACAACAAAAACGCAATGTTAAGTGTTTGCTGCAGAAATTTCTGCACCATTTCTACATCTCTTGGCTGGAAAACTTCAGCATAAAATAAGTGCGTTTTTTTTTTACATGCGTTTTTATTGTGGATTGGGTGTAGATTTAAATCCATTGCAAATAAGAAAATAATATATAAAAAAATAAGCAACGTGTGCATGAAACTTCAGGAATCTCACTGCTGAGACTAGGACATCCTTTAGGTTTTGTGCTAAAACTGCGCCGAGAAAACGCAACGTGTGGATAAACCCTTAAGGTTCTGTATAATGTAGACAGCAGTTCATATTCTGAAATCTGGTGACAGATCCACTTTGGAATCTCTTAATTTAATAGTCTAGATTAGAAAGGCATTCAGCCTACTTTGATGACAACTTCATTACAAAAAAATATTTTTTTTTTAAATCTTCTTTTCCAACCCTTCACTGTGTTTACTTCATGCACGGGTGAATTCTATCCTGAAATAAGCTAGCTTGTCATTCATGGGAATTTTTTTTACATTTAGGGAAATTTCACGTCTTGTATGATTTGTAGATATGGCTGTAGTGATGAATTAATTCATTCATCAGCCAGTGAAATATAACTCATAAATGAATGGCAGCCTTTTATACATGTGAATTTTCTGACAGATGGAGCTGAATTGGTATTCCCCTGCCTTCAGTCCTCAGTGTTCTTCTCTCCGCTTGCATGATTACAGATTCCTCTAGACTGATTTCCATCGCCTTCAGCTAAATGGAGGAAAATAGGAACCATCTTGCCGGAAATTCTAAGAATTTTGTTGTTTGCATCAAACCATGCAAACAACAAAACTGTGAAAGAAGGAAAGCGCAATAGGGTCTTAACTGGTAACAAAAAGGTGGCAAGAAAGGGATCCACTCACCCTATATAGTTGCCACAAAGCAACATGTAACTGGCATGACATAGATGTCAGCTGCTGCAAGTGACATCGGTCACTACAAGGACCAAACAGTGCGAAACGATAGGGAGGGAGATGTCACTCCTGCACTGCTGCTGATGAATCCATAATGGTTTCCAACAAATATTATTATTATTATTATTATTTATTGTTATAGCGCCATTTATTCCATGGCGCTTTACATGTGAGGAGGGGTATACATAATAAAAGCAAGTACAATAATCTTAAACAATACAAATCACGACTGGTACAGGAGGAGAGGACCCTGCCCGCGAAGGCTCACAATCTACAAGGGATGGGTGAGGATACAGTAGGTGAGGGTAGAGCTGGTCATGCAGCGGTTTGGTCGATCGGTGGTTACTGCAGGTTGTAGGTTTGTCGGAAGAGGTGGGTCTTCAGGCTCTTTTTGAAGGTTTTGATGGTAGTCGAGAGTCTGATGTGTTGTGGTAGAGGGTTCCAGAGTAGGGGTGATACGCGAGAGAAATCTTGCATACGATTGTGGGAAGAGGAGATAAGAGGGGAGTAGAGAAGGAGATCTTTTGAGAATCGGAGGTTGCGTGCAGGTAAGTACCGGGAGACGAGGTCACAGATATATGGAGGAGACAGGTTGTGGATGGCTTTGTATGTCATGGTTAGGGTTTTGTACTGGAGTCTCTGGGCAATGGGGAGCCAGTGAAGGGATTGACAGAGGGGAGAGACTGGGGAATAGCGGGGGGACAGGTGGATTAGTCGGGTAGCAGAGTTTAGAATAGATTGGAGGAGTGCGAGAGTGTTAGAGGGGAGGCCACAGAGCAGGAGGTTGCAGTAGTCAAGGCGAGAGATGATGAGGGCATGGACTAGGGTTTTTGCAGATTCTTGGTTGAGGAATGTACGGATTCGTGAAATATTTTTGAGTTGAAGTCAGCAGGAAGTGGAAAGGGCTTGGATATGTGGTTTGAAGGAGAGATCAGCGTCAAGGATTACCCCGAGGCAGCGAGCTTGTGGGACTGGGGAGAGTGGGCAGCCATTTACTGTAATGGATAGGTTCGTTGGGGGGGTCGCGTGAGATGGGGGAAAGATGATGAATTCTGTTTTGTCCATGTTAAGTTTTAGAAATCTAGCGGTGAAGAAGGATGAAATAGTGGACAGACATTGAGGGATTCTGGTTAGTAGGGAGGTGATATCTGGTCCAGAGATGTAGATCTGTGTGTCATTAGCATAGAGGTGATACTGAAAGCCATGAGATTCTATGAGCTGTCCCAGGCCAAAGGTGTAAATGGAGAAGAGCAGGGGCCCTAGGACTGAACCTTGTGGGACTCCGACAGATAGGGGACGAGGTGAGGAGGTGGTGTGTGAGTGGGAGACGCTGAATGTCCGGTCTGTTAGGTATGATGAGATCCAGGATAGGGCCGAGTCTGTGATGCCAAGGGATGAGAGGGTCTGTAATAATAGGGAATGGTCCACTGTGTCAAATGCAGCCGACAGGTCGAGGAGGAGGAGGACAGAGTAGTGTCGCTTGCTCTTAGCGGTTAAGAGGTCATTGGTGACCTTAGTTAGGGCAGTTTCAGTGGAATGGTGTGACCGGAAGCCAGATTGTAAGCAGTCAAAGAGGGAGCAAGAAGAGAGATGGGAGGACAGTTCAAGGTAGACATGATGTTCCAGTAGTTTGGAGGCATAGGGGAGAAGTGATATAGGGCGATAGCTAGATACAGAGGATGGGTCAAGAGAAGACTTTTTGAGGATAGGTGTGATGGAGGCATGTTTAAAGCTTGAGGGGAAAACACCAGTTGTTAGTGATAGGTTGAAGAGATGGGTTAGGGTTGGGATGAAGACTGTGGTGAGGTTTGAGATGAAGTGGGATGGGAGCGGGTCAAGTGCACAGGTGGTGAGATGCGATATTGAGAGTAGAGTGGAGAGTTGATCTTCTGTAATGGTGGAGAAGTTGGTTTTGGAGGTGGAGGGCTGGGAAGTAGGGAGGAAGGGCTCTGGGGGTTGTTGACCAAAACTTTCTCTGATGTTATCAATCTTCTGCTTGAAAATGAACAAATAGAATGTATTCATAAAACAGGTTTACAGGATCAACGCATTTTGAGGATGCGCAGGACCTCTTCATCAGGACAGAAACCAGGTCATGGCTGAAAGTGTTATCACCCTTGAAATTGTTCCAGAAAATGAAGTATTTCTCCCAGAAAACTATTGCAATTACACATTTTGTTATACACATGTTTATTTCCTTTATGCTTATTGGAACAACACCAAAAATGGGGAAAAAAAAACAAATTGGACAAAATTTCACTCAAAACCCCCAAAATGGGGCGGACAAAATTGTTGGCACCCCCAACTTAATATTTGGCTGCACACCCTTTGGAATAAATAACTGCAATCAATCGCTTCCTGTAACCATCAACAAGCTTCTTACAACTCTCAGCTGGAATTGTGGACCACTCTTCTTTTACAAACTGCTCCAGGTCTCTCTTATTTGAAGGTGTCTTCTCCCAACAGCAATTTTAAGATCTATCCACCGGTGTTCGATGGGATCCGGACTCATTGCTGGTCACTTGAGATCTCTCCAGCTCTTTGTTTCCATCCATTTTTTGGTGCTTCTTGAAGTAAGTTTAGGGTCATTGTCCTGCTGGAAGAACCATGACCTCGGACACAAACCCAGCTTTCTGACACTGAGCACTACATTGTGACCCAAAATCCTTTGGTAATATTCAGATTTTATGATGCCTTGCACACAGTCAAGTGACCGAGTTCCAGGGACTGCAAAACAACCTCAAAACATCTTTAAATTTCCATCATATTTGACTGTAGGTACAGTGTTTTTTCTTTGTAGGCCTCATTCCATTTTTGGTAGACAGTAGAATGATGTGCTTTACTAAAAAGCTCCATCTTTGTCTCATCTGGCCACAAGACACTTTCCCAAAAGGATTTTGGCTTACTCACATTCAATTTGGCAAACTGTAGTCTAGCTTTTTTATGTTTCTGTATTAGCAGTGGGGTCTTCCTGGGTCTCCTGTCATTAGTATTTCATTTCAGTCAAATGTCGACTGATAAGTTTGCACTGATACTGATGCACCCTGAGCCTGCAGGACAGCGTGAATTTCTTTGGAACTTGATTGGGGCTGCATATCCACCATCCTGACTATTCTGCGTTGCAACCTTTCATAAACTTTTCTCTGCCGTTCACGTCCAGGGAGATTAACTACTGTACCATGAGTTGTAAACTTCTTGATTATGTTGTGCATCGTGGACAAACATCAAGATCTCTGGAGATTGGTGATATTTCTCAACAATTTTGGTTCTCAAGTCCTCAGATATTTCTCTTTTACTCTCTGTTCTCCATGCTTAGTGTGGCACACACAGACACACAATGCAAAGATTGAGTCCACTTCTCCCCCTTTTATCTGGTTTCAGGTGTGATTTTCATATTGCCCACACATGTTACTTGCCATAGGTGAATTTGAAAGCGCATCACATGCTTCATACAAAGTTGTTTACCCACAATTTTTTACAGGTGCAAACAACTTTGTCCTGCCCATTTTGGGGGGTGAATTAATGTCCAATTTACCCCTTTTTTTTTTTTTCTATAAATACGCGTAAAGGAAATAGAGGTGCATAATAAAATTTGTAATTGCAATAATTTTCTGGGAGAAATACCTTATTTCCTATACACACATATACAGTACAGACCAAAAGTTTGGACACACCTTCTCATTTAAAGATTTTTCTGTATTTTCATGACTATGAAAATTGTACATTCACACTGAAGGCATCAAAACTATGAATTGACACATGTGGAATTATATACTTAATAAAAAAGTGTGAAAAAACTGAGATTCTTATAGTCTAAGTTCTTCAAAGTAGCCACCTTTTGCTTTGATGACTGCTTTGCACACTCTTGGCATTCTCTTGATGAGCTTCAAGAGGTAGTAACCGGAAATAGTTTTCACTTCACAGGTGTGCCCTGTCAGGTTTAATGAGTGGGATTTCTTGCCATATAATTGGGGTTGGGACCATCAGTTGTGTTGTGCAGAAGTCTGGTGGATACACAGCTGATAGTCCTACTGAATAGACTGTTAGCTGATTTTTTCTTGCCATAATACAAATTCTAACAGTCTATTCAGTAGATCGGTCAGCTGTGTATCCACCAGACTTCTGCGCAACACAACTGATGGTCACAAACCCATTTATAAAGGCAAGAGATCCCACTTATTAAACCTGACAGGGCACACCTGTGAAGTGAAAACTATTTCCGGTTACTACCTCTTGAAGCTCATCAAGAGAATGCCAAGAGTGTGCAAAGCAGTCATCAAGGCAAAAGGTGGCTACTTTGAAGAACCTAGAATATAAGACACATTTTCAGTTAACCCCCATATAGTATATAATTCTGCACGTGTTAATTCATAGTTTTGATGCCTTCAGTGTGAATGTACAATTTTCATAGTCATGAAAACACAGAAAAATCTTTCAATGAGAAGGTAGAAGGAAGAGCCATGTATAGATTTCCATTACCTGTATGCCCATATTAGTAGGTCATATACGTCCAGGAGGGTGACAGATTCCCTTTTAAAACTGTCATTTTTTTATTTTTTTTTCCAATTCCAAATGGTATTTTCAATAGTTTTGGATATCTTAGACTCCGGCCAAAACCTACAATTGATGATGGATGTGACCTTGTATTTCTAAGTATTTCTGTCTTTCCTTGCAATGTGCAATTAGAACTTTAAGTTGAGTTTTGATCCTGGTGGGAACCATGTAGGGCAGATAACGTTTTTTGTGTACTGAACCCAGTGTTTTTATATAAAATAATATTTATTGCTTTGGCTAGATGGGTCCTTTATCAAAATGCCCCATTTCTGGATCTCCCAGCGATCTTTTCCAGATTGAGGGCAGTATGTGCTGAATCTCTGTGCAGCATTACTACAAGGGTAAAGCCGGTTTAATATGGTTTGTGCTCATGGATCTTGGGTTTCCTGACCTGAGTATCCCTATATATGTTTGAGGCATTAGCTTAGGTTAGAAGACCTTATTTTTGGGTTGGGTATTCTGATCTGAGCAATAAACTTTTGTATTTTGTGGACCCTAACTCAATGTTATTTGAAAATTAGTTTCCAAAGCTTTCCTTTTATCTAATTTAAATGCGTAGGCTGTCTCTGAAATTTTAAGAAAATAAAAATCTCCAAAATGATATTTCCTGACCGTCTCCGTAATTCTTGTTCAGTCTGGAAAAGCATTTGACCGCTGCAGCCAATCGCTTTATTCAACAGTGACCAAGGTGTCACTGCTGCAGCAAGTGATCGGCTACAGATTTCACATGCCTTTTCAGAAGGAGCAAGGATGAGAAGCGTGGCAACATCAAGATGGTAATATTAATATTTTTCTTTTTATTATGTTGTAGTATTTCTTTTTTTTTTTTTTTTGGCTTTAGATGTTTATTTTTGTTTTTTACTTTAATGTCAGAAGTGGACAGCCCTGTTTAAATGCAGGACACTCAACACAAAGCTGAAGGTGTGTGTGTATAAAAAAAATTCTATATTATTTATAATCTTTCATCTTTCTGTCCGGAAGCACTAGTTTACAGTGGAAATTGGCACTGCGGTTGAGCAGTTGCTGACTGTAGTGTATTGATCACCTAACTAATTAAGTGTGGAGTCGGTCAATAGTCCTGGCAGTATTAAACTCTTCATCTCAATACATATCAATCCTCTCTGCACGCCAAGTATTAATATAGTGGCTAATGGACAGAACGATGCTTGAAAAATAAAAAGGACCCAGCGCAGTTTAATTTTCTATGTGACTGAGCAAAGTAAAGGCCTTTTTCGGTATCTGGTGTTACGTTCTTGTGGATACAGGCAGCTGACTCCATTACTGCCTTTTCTAGCGTAATAAAGGTTTGATTTTAGCGCTTTGGATGACATTTGTGCCTGTACCATTGGTAAGCTGCAAGCTTGTGAACACGGCTGTCTTTTATGGCAATGTATAGATGCCCTAAGGAAAAAGTCATTTAAGTGTCTATTAGGCTATGTGCACGCGCTGCGGATTTTGCTGCGGATCCGCAGCGTTTCTGCAGCTGCGGGTCCGCAGCGGTTTCCCATGCGTTTACAGTACAATGTAAACCTATGGGAAACGCAATCCGCAGTGCACATGCTGCGGAAAAAACCGTGCGGAAACACAGCGATTTACATTCCGCAGCATGTCAATTCTTTGTGCGGAATCTGTAGCGGTTTTACACCTGCTCCATAATAGAAATCCGCATGTGTAAAACCGCAGTGGAATCCGCACAAAAACCGCGGTAAATCCGCAGGAAAAACGCGCAGTTTTTGTCTTGCGGATTTAACAAATCTGCTGTGGAAAAATCCGCAGAGGATCATTCTACGTGTGCACATACCCTTAACAGTCTACATGAAAAATCATATAAACCATCACTTATACCAAAATATTCTCAGTGGGGACAGATTTACTAATTCCATTTACTTTATAAACAGTGTGAAATGAGCTAAATGTATTACAATGGCTCACACTAGCTAATACGTTTGGCACATTTTCGTTAGCAACTTTTAGACTCCTATTTTTCTCCAAAATGTTGGCGCATTTTAAAGAATTTTATGCCACTCGCCTCTTCAAGCACCGAGCAAAAAGTGTCTAAAACAACGAATATAAATGGGACTTGTCACGTTAACCAGGATTAGTAAATCTTTTTAGGTATCAGACATTGTGGTGTTTCAGAAAAAATATAGTTGAAAGTAGTCAAGGAAGAATTTACTAGTCTGAGATGTGCATATTTAGGAAGTGAATGGTCAGTCTAGCTGAGCGGCAGGGAGAAACCATCGAGGACATACCTCCTGGACTAGTAACCTCATCCGTGGCCACTAGTGATGAGCGAGCCTGCTCATGCTTTAGTAGGGTATCTTCAACGTGCTTGAATGATATATGGCTGCATGTCTCGCAGCTGTTCAAGAGCCGCAACACATGCAGGGATTGCTTAACAAACCTTGTTTATGCTCAGATAACGACTTAACGCTCGCTCATCACTAATGGCCACTCTTTAAACTATGTTTTGGTTGTTTTTTTAAAGCCCTGCAGTGTCTCATATCAAAACATATGTTTGTAAGGCGTTAACTGGTCTCTGCATTATGCTGCCCTTGGTTCAGGCAGCATGAATCATGTGACGAATTCCCTTTAAAGGTGTTGTCCACATTGGACAGCCCCCTGCTTAATCAATTCAGTACCACAATTGAAATAAAAACAATGGTTGCTCGCCCCTTGCAGCGGCGATGCTGCCGCTCTTGTCAAAGCATCCAACACCGCGGAGACACCATCACGTGTTTCTCAACGCAGTGATCCAGTTGAGAAACACGTGATGGTGTCTCCGTGACTTTTCTACATGCACTTGTCAAAGCAGACATCTGCCCTGATGGAATATTTAATAAATTGTTGCGAAACATCGACCGCGCATTGGCTGCAGTGGAGTACGCATTGCAACAATGACATGTCCCCTCCGGCAACACCGGTGTCAACATCGGTGGAACAGCGCCACTGCAAAAGGTGAGTGGATCCATTATTTTCTTGTCATTGGGGTCCTGAATTGATTAAGAAGGGACTGTCCAGTAGTAGACAACCAGTTTGATATATAAAATCACTTGAATGGCTGAGGACACGCACTGTACGAGGTGCTGCAATTTCTTCTGAAAAGCTGTAAAAAAAAGAAATATCGTCAATAATCCTTCCATACTTCCTCGCCATGTCAGCAGAATACAGCCAACAAAATGGCTACCACAGAGAATGCATGCTGTTGTTGACGGTATTTTCTAACAAGGAAGGTGACATGCCACAGGCTGGGGACTTATTTAGAACGTTCACTGTAATTTATAGCTTTGTAACCTCTTCTCACGTACAGAACCGTGGAATCAATGGTGCCCTAAAAATAAATAATGTTTGTAAGGAGTGAAGAGGTAGAATTTGCACCTGTACGCTGAATACCTAAGAGGGTTCACAGTCCCTTCTGCCCATTAGACACCAGTATTAAAAATAGAACATTCTCGGTGGAGGGCCCCATGATCTTGTTTACATTGAGACCCTCAAGTTATACCTATTGGCTCAGAGACCAATTTAATTAAAAAAAAGAAAAAAAAAGAAAAAACAAACTTGTAAGATTATGCCCATATTGATATATGCACTATGGATGTTTTAGAAGGCTGGTATTAGACAATGCTTGCATACAAGAGCCTTGAACCAAATAGATGGTGATCCAACATATTCATTAGTACCACAACGGAAGGCCACAAATCTATTTATTTATTTATTTATTTTTATTATTTTTTTTATTTCATTATTTTTTTCTTGTCTTAAATTTTATTTTTATTTTATTTTTTTGTGCCTAAAATGAAATTTGTTGCTAATACTGTCTTGCAGGCTCTGTGTATGTGGATATCCTCGGCAGCATGCAAGAAAACTTACTGGGGTCAGGAACAGAATACCAGTGTCCTCCGAATTTATGGTGCAGCTTCTGACTGGCATTTACTACTCATTGTAAGATTACACCTGTGTGGTATTATCTGCTTTTATGGATTCTATGTGCAAGTTCCAGGTCTCCTACCAGGGGCGTAACTACAACAGGTGCAAGGGATGCAATCACACCCGGGCCCTGGAGCCTAGGGGGCCCTAAAAGTCCCTTTGGCATATAGAAAAAGACTATTGCTATTAAAGATTTAAAATATTTGGAGGCCCCGTTGGCGATTTTGCATCGGGGCCCATGAGTTTTAAGTTACACCACTGTCTCCTACCCATGATTAGCTAATGATTCATGTATATGCCTGTGTGGGCCCTTTTATGTTAATAAACATCTGAATACTACATGACTAGAATATATTTGTTTATGTGGTCCATATGGTTCAGCTATTTGAAAGATCTGTGGAGATTGTGTCCTTCTTTGTTTTCTTTTACTCAAATTTTACATTTAGTAATTGGCTGATAAAGTTGGTAAAAGTAGTCTACAACATCTAGTATTGTCCAGTTGTCATATGTGCCCTGAATTCTCAATCTTGAAATGTATCTAAAGACCAAATTCACACAATGAAGGCTAAGTGTGCTTCAGGCCTTCGTCGTCTGTTTGTTGCTGTGTGATATAGCACAGCAGACTGTTCTCTTCTATGCAGCATATGTTGTTGTTTTTTCCCACAATAGGAGCCTATTGGTGACGGTCCTGACATCTACCACCGACGGACACTGTAAAACCTTGTGTTCCATTCGCAGAAATCCATTTAATGAGGAACTGTCACCTCTTAGAAAACTTTATGAATTAAAAGGAGGACAAAATGCAAAACTTCTCATGTATGATAATTATGAAAACTAAAAATATTCTCTCCAATTTTGGTAATAATAACTTTGGCCCTTTAAGAAAGGGAGGCTGAAGTCGGGCTCTCCGCTGTCTCACCATTTTGGCAACTGTGTGACTTCCTGTTTTTGAGCTGAGAGATACCTCTGTGGATGGAGAGTGGGAGTGTGCAGCAGGGGATCACAGGGGAGATCTATAATGCTGTATTCCTTTATGCTGGGTGTAGTTTTGTAAGATGGATTCCTGTGTATTGCAATGTGGCAGGAGGAGGCTAGAAAAAGCAACTGAGCTCTTGTCTGCATCTCTCTTGTCTGTTGTGACTGTATGGTATGTAGTGATATAATCATATTAACCCTTTACAGGCAGCAGATTCCTTTTTTTTTCTAGATTGGCATTTTACAAGCAACTCCTCTAGCAGATTAACCCTTTACAAGCAGCTGTATCATACTCCTATATCTGGTCTACATAAAGCACAGTGAAATCATATCACATAGCATATAAATAATGTATAGAAAGAAGTAAAGTTCAGGCTCTAGGCAGGAGCTGAGGTAAATTCTGCACTAATTTGCATTTTGCCGATTTGCTGTCCATGTGGATGCATTGGCGAACTACAGGAATATAGAGCAGGGGCAAAATTACCCTTATAAACCCTAATGACGGAGATGGGGGTCCGTAGGGTTTCTGGCATGGTGTCTTCCATTTTTGTCAGGTCTGTAATGGAGACTCTTTATAAAGCTTGTAACGCAAATATGAACATGGTTTCATATATTTCCAAAAATGGGGTCTCTATTTAATAGTGCTGACTAAAACCTGAATATAAATAGCAATCTGTTCCGGAATAAATTATTATTTATTATTTATTGTTATAGCGCCATTTATTCCATGGTGCTTTACATGTGAGGAGGGGTATACATAATAAAAACAAGTACAATAATCTTGAACAATACCAGTCACACCTGGTACAGGAGGAGAGAGGACCCTGCCCGCGAGGCTCACAATCTACATAATTAAATGTTTATATATCAGATTTTTTTTAATTCTATTGCTGTAAAGACATAAAAACTGAAGAAAGTATTGAATCCATGGCAACCAGTACGCAGGTACCCACAGCCATAGATGGTAGCATTTAAGCCAGGAAAAGGAACAATTTTCCATCCTACACCCACCTCTCCTTATTTTTCATGGTTGTAAAGTAACCAAGGCCATATGCAGGGGGGCGAAGGATGTGTCGTGCTCGGTGTAAATTGTGCGTCTCTGAAGTGGTCTAATCAAGTAAACCTGAATTAACTGTTTGGTGCCACTATTTTTCCTTAGGATGATTATGTGTGTCTGTTCTGATATTTTGTGTATTCAGCAATAACAGCGGATTTCAGGGGCGGTGAATGAAATCCTTTTGCGGTATTGACCTCATTATGTCCTATGAATCTTACACTTCTGAAAATCCCAAATTCGATCTAATCAGAAAGAGAAGATGGAAGACTTGAGATGAATTTGCGCTATACTTGTATTCCTATTACTTTTCTTGGTGGAAGTGATGATATTATAACTGTAAATTGGACATATCTTCCATTATTTCTTGGCGTTAACGCATTCCTGTCCCTTCATAGTTACAATGGAGAATGGGACGCAGCACGTAGAGCACTGGACGATGTTCTCTACAGAGCACAGCTGGAATTATTCCCAGAGCCGTTACTGGTATGTGTATGGATTAAGGCATTATTCTTCTTGTCGGAACACATGTTGTTAATCTGTACTTTCATCAGTTCCTCCTGGCACCATCATGTTCATCAGCACCACTACATGCTGGATATTCAGGATCATGCACATACGTATCAGTCTGCTAATGTTGAGCTTTTTATGTCCTTCAGGTTGCCAATGCAATAAAGGCTTCATTACCACAAGGAGCCATTAAGGGAACTAAGGAAGGCACTAAATGTATTCAAGTGGAAATTGCCCCAACCTCATCCAGGATATCTAGAAATGCTGTGACTAGTATGTCTATACGGGGTCATCGGTGGAAGAGAAATGGTGAGACTTTATTTTTTCTCTTGGAAGAAATCTGGCTTCTTATACATTGCGCAGGCATTTTTGAAGACTATGGGTCCTACTCGTCAAGATGTTTTCAACAATATTCTGGCGTAAAACAACTTGAAATCTCGCAAAATTTTTATGCAACTAAGGCTATGTGCACATGTTCAGGAATTTTCGTGTTTTTTTTCTCTAAAAATCCTGGGGATTCCGCACACATAGGAATGCATTGATCCGCTTACTTTCCGCATGTGGCTATGCCCACTATGCGGGAAGTAAGTGGATCATGTGCGGTTGGTACCCAGGGTGGAGGAGAGGAGACTCTCCTCCAGGCCTTGGGTACCATATAATTGTTAAAAAAAGAAGAATTAAAATAAAAAATCGTGATATTCTCACCTTCCGGCGTCCCCGGCAGCCTTCCCGCTCCTCGCGATGCTCCGTTCCCAGTAATGCTCTGTGAAAATTACTTGTGATGACTAGGGTTGAGCGACTTTTGTTTTTTTAGGATCCAGTCGGGTCTCGTGAAACCCGACTGTCTCGAAAGTCGGATCGTGTGAAATCGGACGATTATTGTGAAAAGTCGGGGGCCAACCGAAACACGAAACCCAATGCAGGTCAATGGGGTGTGTGTGTTTTTTTTTTTTTTTTTAATTATTTTTAACATTCTGTCTTTTTACTATTGATGCTGCATAGGCAGCATCAATAGTAAAAAGCTGTTCACGCTTGTCAAACACTATGTTTGACAAGTGTGACCATCCTGTCAATCAGTTTTCCAAGCGGTGCTACAGATTGCTTGGAAAACGCTAGCATTCTGCAAGCTAATTACGCTTGTAAAACGCTAGTGTTTAGCGGGAATATGCATGCCAATTCCGCATTCCCACGGCACAGTTGCAGAATTGCCGTGGAAATTTCCGCTGCAATTCCGGACGTGTGCACATAGCCTTAAAGGTGCACTAAAATGTGACTTTTTGAAGTTCTTACGCCAGCCAGAGCCAGTCCCGCCAGTATTAACAAAAGTGGGTGGAGCTGGGACGGGGCATGGCCAATCACGCCCAACTATTTCATGACAAGTTACGCCACTAATGTGTAAATTTAACCGGAAATGTACTTCAGTCCCTGAGTGGAGTAATGTGTCTAGCGGAGGCACACAGCAGCTTAACAATTCATTAAGATGCCTGTGCAATTAGGCGCATCTACGACAGCGCGCGGTTTATCAAGACTAGCATGGAAAACATTTTGCCCACACTACATTTTACACTTAAACCCCATTCTGTATAATATATCAATATTATTTTCAAACCACTTTTCACCATCAGCTGGTCAGTCAGTTGTATAATGAATAATGAAAAGCTTCCTCAGCTCTGAAACCTATTTGAGAAAAGCCATAGATCAATAAAATGCAGTATCTTCAGAATGAAATGTCTTCTCAATTCAGCATGTTACTTATTAACTGTGAATAAGACGACCATATTAAATTCTGAAGCTAGTTGGTGACGGCACTTCTCTAATAACCTTCATTGCCAAATATTTTCATGCTGAAAGCTAGGCTCCAAATATAGAGTATTATTTTTACAAACATTTCACCCTTTATAATAGTTATACCCATTGCTAAACGGTACATATGATAATTTATCATGTAAATTATATAAATCCATACTTTTTTTAGTAAGAACTTGCTGGTCAATAAAATCCTGTGATCACTTCAGGATTAGCGCAGATCCAAGCAAGAAGTGTGAACCAGTAGCAAAAGAAAGTTAATTTAACCTGTTCCACAGATAAGTTCTGAGCTTTTAAAGGGCATCTGTCATCCAATTCATTCTGCCTGAACCACGTGCAGCACGAATCAGATTCTGGCTACGTGTTTGCAGATGTTTTACCCTGAAATGTGACAGCTTTTAAGAATAAGCCTACTTTGAGAAGCGGGCCGGGAACTATGTCTCGGGTGACTAATCCAATGTCAATCCCCAGACGGGTTTTTCTCCTTCCTTCCAATCTTTTTTGATTGATGGGTCTTTCCCGATTTATGTACTGCACATATGGGAGTTATTTTTCACTGAAGATACTCTCACTTCCAAGCATCTTCCTATCGCGCACGCAAAGCCTCAATTTCCATGCACGTTTTAGGTACTGAGAGCCATTATATCAAAATGGTCCTTTTTATAAAAGTACACTAAGCCTCAATTTACCTAGAATCCGTGCACTTAAGAGCGTGCAGATGTTTTGAGACAGAAAAGAGCATCACTTAACCTTCATATAACAGCATAATGAGCGCTGTTAAAATTGATCTGTTTCCATCCCCTTCCTTAGGCATTGTGGCAGATCCGCTGATCGCGTGATAATTCAGCAATGTGTTATTTCATTCCTGCACAATATTATTGATGCCTGAGTTCTGGAAAGTAAATCTCTGCATGACATGGGTCACTGTCTATTCTGTGTTCTGGAGGAAGTGGAAGTTATATTATCCTGTGTGATCAATGATACAGGCCACACAATTCTCCTTCATTTACAGATGTAGGAACCACATCTTGTCAAAGGGGCCACTAATGGATTATAGAGGGGACCTCTCATACTCTACTCATTTTTCACTTTATCAGGTCCAAAAATTGCTGAACAATTAAACAATATATAAATATATAACCCACACTGACAAGTTAACTCAATCTCTGCCCACCAAGCCTGATTGACAGTTCCCTCAGTGTCTCCTCTGCTGCTGAGGCCTCACATAGCTAAGACAAGCTGCAACTGTTAGTCAAGGTGGCAGAAACTGAATGCACTTTGGTCTCTCACTCCGTAATTAAACTCTTAAAATACTCATCCTAATATCAGGATTTTCAAAGTAAATACAGCAGTCTCATCAGGTCTAAGTGATCTATTTAATAATGCATACAAATCCACTTAGTAAATGGCAGAAATGGATCCAAAAAAGGTAATCTAAATCAAGACTACATGACCAGGATGATCCAAACCATGTTGGGTTATCCTGTTGAGCAGCATGACGAGATCAGCAATATGATTTACGGTGATTTTGACTCCTCATGCTTGGAGACATAAGACGTTTGCTAATGTGGCCTTTTGCTGAAAGAGTCTGTGTAAAACCCTGCCGCTGAATAAATCCCTAGATGAGGTCTCAGTGGAGCATCGCACGGTTTGTGCTTAGAGCGGAGATGAGCTTAATAACAGATAAGTATTTCAAAGCGGAGACTTGGGTTGTGTTGAGAAGATTATTGAGTGATTGCAAACCAGATAAACATTACAAGTTCCTGGCTGTAATGTGAAAGTACTGAATAAGAGTGTCTCTGGCATTAAGCAATCAGGCAGCTTCTTCATCGGGAACTTTAGGATTAGGAACAGAAGGACAGGCTGATTTCCCTGAAACGGTACCCTACTTATTCACAGTTTGGCATGGTATTGCAGCTCAGCCATGTTTTTTTTTGTTTTAATCTTGTACTGCTGCTTTAACCAGATTTTAGGAGGTTTACAATAATTATTTAAGACATTTTTACCGACTACAAAATTTAATTTTTTATTCTGTGTACAGAATTTCAGCCATATTTTTTTCCCAACATGACATCACCATACATCAATCTTATATATTTTTAGTCCAGTTCCCCTTTGTGCTGCAATTTATAATTTTATTATAATAGTTACCATACATCTATAGGTTGTCACACTTAATTTGTGATTGAGTACAGTTACAGCTCTACCTTTTGTAATAAGAAAAATCCCAAAATCATATCGACAGCCTGGGTAGAGGCACATATGAATAATGAGCCCCCAGACAAATTATATCCGCTCCATAGAATACATGTCGAAAAAGGAGAACAAGGAGCATACAATATATATAAGCAAAATCTTTATTAATACAAACATTAAAATTGTTATTAGTAATGCGTCGTTGTATTACTATTCCAATAAATGACAGAAGGAAAGCTACCACCCCAGTTCACCCCACGAGTACTAAAAAATAGCGCAAGAGGGAAGAGCAAAGCACAATCCCTATACATAATATGTAGTGGGTAAGCCCATAAGAAAAAAAATTAGTCGAATACCCTAGTCACATATGCTAGCATAAAAGTAGAATCATAAATTGTCTATAGCATAACATCAGTTATTCAGGGTGGGCTTTCCGACAGAAGAAGGGGTGAAGAGGACACCTTTGTGTCCGTGCCTCTACACAGAATTATATCCATGAGAAGTGATGACTGTATTAAGGATGGGATCTTGACCCTTGATCCCCTCTGATAGTGGTTGTCACAATTAGCATTGATTGCTAATTACACTGTACTGCGCTATGTCTGAGCTTCATGGAGAATGCCTGGTCAAATCATGGATGTTCAATTGAAATGGAGATTTTAAAAAAAGGTCTCGGTCATCGCTTTTAGTAGAAATTTTAAGTTTTCCGGTTCTAGTATTTGGTCAAGGTGGTGATTGGTGGGCTGCTATGTATGCAAGTATCCAGTGGAGAAAATAAGTATTTGATACACTGCAAGTTTGCAAGTTTTCCCACCTACAAAGAATGGAGAGGTCTGTAATGTTTATCGTAGGTACACTTCAACTGTGAGAGACAGAATCTATAAATAAAAAAAAAACAGAAAATCCCATTCTATGATTTGTAAATAATTATATTGTATTTTATTGCATGAAATAAGTATTTGATCACCTACCAACCATCAAGAATTTGGGCTCTCACAGGCCTGTTAGTTTTTCTTTAAGAAGCCCTCCTACTCTGCACTCATTATCTGTATTAATTGCACCAATTTGAACTTGTTAACTGTACGAAAGACACTTGTCCACACACTCAATTAATCACACTCCAACCTCTCCACCATGGCCAAGAGCGAAGCGCTGTCTACGGACACCAGAGACAAAATTGTACACCTGTGCAAGGTTGGGATGGGTATCACGAATGGACACAGGTATGTTCGGTGGACAACATAACATATACGCATAATGGAATGAAGGAAAGGTAGGGAGAGGGGGATGGGATACCTCCTGACACCAACCTGTGCCTGTCCATAAGCTCCGCTAATGCCCTATGAGGGTCCTCCCTCCCCACCCACGCTGCCATCTTGACCCTAGTCCCAGGCTGTCACCTCTACTAACCCTGGCTATTGCACTGGCCAATAAGGTTGCTAGCTTTGCCACTGCAGTTAATAATACACAGGAAAAGAGACAAATAAGGGATTGACAGAAAGATTACAACTTGGCTCAGAATCTGTTGCTACGCTCCACAGCAGCAAAGTAAACTGCACCAGATAAGCAGGACCCCCCCTTTCTTTCCCGCAGCAATACCACACATACTTCACATTGGTGAAAAGGCAACAATTGTTGGCACGATTATTAGAAAACGGAAGAAACACAAGGTGACTGTCCATCTTCCTCGGTCTGGAGCTCCATGCAAGATCTAACTTCGTGAGGTAAGGATGATTCTGAGAAATGCCATGATTCAGCCCAGAACTACATGGAAGGACCTGGTCAATGACCTGAAGAGAGCTGGGAACACAGTCTCCAACATTACTGTAAGTAACACACTACGCCGACATGGATTCAAAACCTGCAGGGCACGCAAGGTCCCCCTGCTCAAACCAGCACATGTTCAGGCCCTTTTGTAGTTCACCAATGACCATCTGAATGATCCAGAGGAGGCATGGGAGAAAGTCATATGGTCAGAGGAGACCAAAATAGAACATTTTGGTATCAACTCCACTCCTCGTGTTTGTATTAATAAGAAGGATCATTATAACCCAAAGAACACTGTCCCAACCATGAAGCAAGGTGGGGGAAACATCATACTTTGGTGGTGCTTTTCTGCAAAGGGGACAGGACTACTGCACCGTATTGAATGGAGGATGGATGGGGTCATGTATTGTGAGATTTTGGCCAACAACCAAGTTCCCTCAGTAACAGCATTGAAGATGGGTTGTGGGCTGGGTGTTCCAGCATGACAGTGACCCGAAATACACAGCCAGGGCAACTAAGGAGTTGCTCTGTAAGAAGCATTTCAAGGTCCTGGAGTGGCCTAGCCAGTCTCCAGACTTGAGCCCAATAGAAAATCTTTTGAGGAAGCTGAAACTCAATGTTACCTAGCAGCCCCGAAACTAGAAAGGTCTGGAGAAGATCTGTATGGAGGAGTGGGCCAAAATCCCTGCTTTGGTGTGTGCAAACTTGGTCAAGAACTACAGAAAACATCTGACATCTGTAATTGCAAACACAGGTTTCTGTACTAAATATTAAGTTCTGTTTTTCTGTTGTATCAAATAATTATTTCATGCAATAAAATGCTAATTAATTATCTGTTTCTGGGTTTTATTTTTAGATTCTGTCCTCAGTTGAAGTGGTACAAAATTTCAGACCTCTCCATTCTGTGTGGGTGGGAAAACAGTGTATCAAATACTTATTTTCCCCACTGTACATATCTGTTTGTGAATCTCGGCAGGGAGATTACCTATACCTATTACCTATACTCCATTACCTTTTTCTTTTTTTTTTTCCTTCTTTTCTCACAAATTGCATTCTGAAGGTGCTGTTTCATCTGCCTTGTTCCTGTAGCTGATTTGAACTACATCTATACCAAAAATCTGTACTTTAATGTGATCTTCTCTGCTCCCCTTCTCCATGCTTAGACACTGTTTACAAACCCTCTACCTGCCTGAGCAAGGGGGAAAGTAGAAGAGAAGCTCACACATTTTAGTATGGATTTTTGGTACATTACTACTGTTCGTGCTGTTTCGGCTGCCTTGTCGATGCACTTTCAGCATGTAGTTTGGGAGAAAAGGAAGCAAAATAAATCAATAAAGTATATTATAAAGATTCTTTATTTTGCAAAGACTGATCAATATTTTTTAAAATTAAGGAAAAAAGGTTTAGTTGCTCTTTAATTGTGTGTCCTGTTTATACATTCAGTACATTTTTGTAGCCAAGTTTTGTTCCATTTCGGCTACAAGGCGTAAAACCTTTAAATTTTCCTTTTCTGACAAATCTGCTTTAAATTAATCACCTTCTCCCTTTTAAATCTGTCCAGAAGATAAATGTCATGTATTGGGTCAGCATCTTTAGCAATAGCATGCGTTACTGGGATGGAGATATATTTTCTGATCTTGCCATGTCCACGATGGCTGTACAGCTGCCCAGTCAGACATGTACCACCATTGCTTGAGCCCACCATCACACTTGGACTAACATAGCCAGACAGAAGTGACACGGGCTGATTTAAGTCAGAAAATTGATTTGCAATAAGAAATTCTTCTGTTTTCCATTTGATCATTTTACATGTATTTTTGTTCTTTTAGCGCTTTCTTGAAAACTACTTTAATGTGTAATTCAACATCTTCTGTAATATTTCTTAAAGGTTTACAAGATCAGTAAGGGCAGTATATAATATGGTTTCATTTACGAGGATTCTGATGATTTTTAGAAGATTGCATTTTGTTTTGTACCTTATCATTCATTTACTCATTCATATATCTTTAAACCTCTAACCACAACTAATGTTAATGAGCATTAAGGCTGTGTTCACATTAGAACCATTGTAAAACCATAAACGTTATTCCAATGTTCATCTGTTGCCATCTATCGTCATCATCATAAAATTATGATTTATTTCAAATTGCATTGAAGTCAAAGAGATGACGCGATAAATGACTTTTTATTTAGCTGTTATTGGCTGTAATTATTTGTTCATTTATTCACTTTAGAAGACTTAGATTTAAAGGGAACCTGTCGAGATCTTTCAGGTGGCCAACTTAATAATTTTGTTGGGTAGTGTACTAACCGACAAGATCACACTTTCTTTTCTGGCCACAAATAGATTTTCCATCGTTAAGTAAATCGTCTCTGAATCTTTATGTAAATGAGACTGCAGGTGCACGGAGGGCGGGACGATTTCCAGCTAGTGCTCGGATTCTCCATATTCTTTCCTGGCATCACCTCTGATGGGTTTGATTAGCGGAGCTACATGGATGTTCTCCAGCTCTGAGGGTGGCGGACTGGTGCACTTGCCAGAAATCAATCGGTCCTCGGTGCTCTTGTAGCCTCAGATGTCATTTTTGACACGTGGTAGACAAAATCTCATTGAAATCTGTGGGATTGGTATGTGGTTTTTTTTTTAACACAAAAATCATACAGCAAAGGATAAAAAAAAAAACCTCTGAGGTATGGACGGCGCCTAAAACAATATTTTCTCATTGCTCATGTAACTTTTGTGTTATGCATTACATTTCCATGTATTTGTTTCCCCAGCAAAGCCATCGTCATCATTTCAGCCATCATTTTTTCTTTTTTTTTTGTTTGTTTTTTCTCATTTAGAACAAAATGACACAAATAATGACTCCTCAGATCCGGGAAACCTTGTCATTCCCGAGATTAGTGTCACAAATGTGTCCGGAGACAGAATCCCGAATGGGGAGAGAGTGAAATCACTAACAGAGAATGATGCTCAGCATATACAGGCAATGCAGGATATCTGTTCTGAAGCTAGAGCTGAGGGCAAGCCAGAGATCAGAAGGCAAAAATCTGTAAGGAGATTGCTGGAGGACGGCGTGACATCACCGGGCAGAGTGCAGTGTTAAATCTCTTGGTTGATGGGCGTCAAGGTACCTGCAAGTGAAAGGGTCACAATGCATGGATGCACACAATGGTGTTTAGGATGAGCTCCGCCAAGCATGCTTGTCTTGTATATTACTGTACATCCCTCAGTTCTGCTTCAATTCCCTCCAGCCACAGCTTCAAGTGATGATATGGAAGAGTAACCTCCAATGCACCAGGGCATAGATCTCTATAGCATATATAGCTTTACATAATAGTATGCTGCAGAGTTCCTGCTGTATTCATAGAGTAATTGCAGCATACTGTGATGTAGAGCTATATATGCTATAGAGTTTCTGCTATGTTCATGGAGTAATTACAGCATACTGTTATGTAAAGCTATATATGCTATAGAGTTTCTTCTATATTCATGGAGTAATAGTTTATTATGGATTCAATTGGCGAGTCACATCATGCATCCTACGACCTTTCCATTTGTTACCTTTCAAATCCCGGCAGAATTAGAGTTTGCAGTCGGCAATGATTTGGGTGATCTCTCAATCTACCTACTTGCATGATTAATATCTGAAATTCTTTACAATCAACTCACGCATGTTTCTTTCAAATTTTTATGCTTTTATTTGTAAATTTGCGCAATAGATTTCTTAATTTCTGCTTTGATCGCTGGGTAAGTATTTAAAGGGAACCGGGCACTAGTGTTTAGGTGATTAAACCACTGGCACGCTGCTGTGACACTTGTTATTGTCTTTCTATCCATGTACTAGTTAAAAACCTCCAAGTTATAACAGTGGGCACTTCTCATCAAAAGTCATCTGGACGATGCTGGAGTTCAGGGCTTGTTCACATGTTGCATTTTCTGCACGTTTTTTGATGTTTTTACCAGGGCAAAAATGCAGTGTTTTAAGTACAAAGTGAATGAGATTTCTGAAATCTCATGCACACGCTGCTTTTTTTTTTTTCTTGTAGATTTGAACCTTCAAAGCGTTTTTTCAAATCTACAGCGTGTCAATTCTTTCAGCATTTGTGCAGCGTTTTCACCCATTCAAGCTGAATGGCAGAAAAACATAGATAAAAACGCATTAAAAAGTACATAAAAATGTGCATTTTTTTACGCAGTGGTTTTCCTATCAACAATGTTTTTGCAGCTGAAAAAATCTGCTGCAAATACTCAGTGTGGACAAAGACTGAGTATTGGTGTCTACTTTGTAAGCATGCTCATTTTTCCTCAAACGACATAACATTAAGGACAGTTTTTCTCTTGTGCCGCATTTGGTCTTTTTTCTCATCTGGTTTAAAAAACTGAAGCAGGGAGACGGTCTGCCTGAACTTATATTTTATTCATTGACTTTTGGCAATAGCTTAGATAAAAAAAATGGGTGGAACACTGAAGAAAAAAAGTCTCCCATTTTTCATCCATTTTCAACGGATTTCATATACTTTAATGGAAGAGTCTGGTCCGTAAAACATGGCGTCCCATGGATCGGCAGCACGGAGTTCACTCTCCACGTTGTTCTTCCCTTAGATATTTCAGGGTTTGTGCCTTTTTGAGATGTCCCTAATAGGGTGGGTGGGTGTGAGGCCATCGGGTTCCTAACCCCTTTGCAAACCTTTTTCCTTCTTCAGGAGAAATAGATCTATACTATTAAAGGGCTTGTCAGGCTTTAGACTACAAGTCTGCAGTTACTCTGTGATTGCAGACTTGTCAGTCCTCACATCGTGCGCACTGTGAGGATTCTCCAGTGCTGAGTGCGTGACTGCAAGTATGTGATTTACATACATGTGGTCACATGCCGACTAGATGGGTGCAGCCTCGTTCTAATCCAAGGACACAGTCTAGTCGGAATGTGGTCAGACTGCACACTCTAGGCTCCAGCACCGGAGAATCCTCAGTGTGTGCGATGTGATGATTCACAAGTCTGCAGTCACATACAGTGACTGCAGATTTGTAGACTAAGGGCGGACAATCCATTTAAGGCCTTTGTACATATATGAAAGTCATTCCACATGAATGCTCGGCCCAGCGTTTGTGTATGGAGGAATCGGGAAAGTGAGCTTTCTGCCAAACGTACATGGCCGGCTTTAGGCTCTCCCTTTAACAGTCCAGATGAGCTGAGAGATCATTTTATAACTTCATTTCCCTCACATAGTAAAACAGAGGATCTAATTGGGATAGTTAGAAAGGTATTTTACAGGATCTATAGCAGCATGCCGGTGTTGTAATCATGTAAGCGTTAGTGACCTGTTGCCTTTAATGACACCGCTCCCAATGATTTGGCTTTGGATGGCACATTAGTATTAGAGTCTGCTCTTGTTCATAGAACTGTGATATTAACTTCAACTTTTCTTCCTTCAGACTCTGCAGATTTAACACTACCTGATGAGCTGAGCGAAATAGCGGAGGTGGACGAAGGTTTTTGTTCAAGGGCCGCCTCTAACTCCAGCCAGTCTGCCCTGTCTCACAGCAGTAGTGGCAGCTTCAGCAGGCCACCATTGGTGAAGGCCCAGAGGAGATCTCTTGGAGCCCGGGCTGGGTTTAAAGAAAAAGATTCTGGGGGAGATTCTTGTCGTGAGCATCTCGGCAGGAAGCAGAACCAGAGGGCTATGAGTGAGAACCTGGAGCTGGTGTCTCTGAAGCGGCTGACCTTAACAACCAGTCAGTCCCTCCCCAAGCCTGGCAGCCACAGCCTTGCACGAACTGCCACATCTGTATTTAGTAAATCCTTCGAGCAAATGAGCGGGGCGGCAGCTTTACATAATGCTGTGGGTGTAAACAACGTTGGCACGGGCTCGTGTGTGGAGACAAATCGGTTTAGTGCCTGTAGCCTACAGGAGGAGAACCTGGTGTACATTTCTGAGAGGACTGAGCTTGCAGTGCCTGCTAAGCCCCAGACAAATCTCCATCAGAGGTCCCCAAGTATCTGCATCACCCTGTCTACTGACTAGACCTGGCACCGATGTCAAGTGGAATATGAATGGAGATTTGATTCAGTTCACCCAATGTTTTCTCAAAATAATGGGGAAACTTTGATATCTGATTGACTTATATAGAAGAATAACCTGCCAAAGTTTTTACATGCTACCTAACCGAGCATTAAACAGTTTCTATACATTAGATAGGTATCTAGCCATAGATTTTTTTTTTTTTAATATCGTACTATTTACTTGAAAGTGAACCTTTCAACAGCCTGCTGCTTAGGCAGCCACGCATTCTCGAAAATGGAGCTTATTTGCTTGCTAGAAACAGTTGGTAATGGAAGTGAAGAAATGGGGTCCTCTACAGTATACAGTCGATATAGCACTTTACTGTGGATTTTATTGTCCTTAAGTGGCCTATACTGAAGAAATACGTACCACAGAATCTACCTGAGCCTCCCAGCAGATGGCCGTGTAATGTACCACGTGCTTGGGTCTTCAGGTCTGTTGCTGGATTGATAGAAAGTCATAGTTTTGTAACGTTTAACTTTTTCTTAGTATAATTGTGTTCTCTTTTTTTTTTTTTTTTATACAATTTTTAGGTCTTTTTTTTAAACAATGTTTTAATATTCTGGAAATTTCTGAATATTTTATGATCAATCCTTTTTTTTTTTTTTTGCCAGTTTAAAAACCCCAAAAACCATAGGACTCATCTAAGCCATGATAAGTTTTTGATGTAACCTACACCTGCACCTTGACTGGTTACAAACCTGGAAATAAGGAAAGATTATGTCACAGCCTGCTTTCCCCAGTGGTCCAGCAACAGAAGATTTCTTTTCGGCAGATCATAAAGCACATCCGGACTATTAAATAGCACAAAGTATTCAGCCACTCACTGCCAAACTGCAAGAAAAGCTTGATATACCCATACCTTCCCCTACTGGTGCGGGGACACAGAGGGGTAACGAAGGTTTTCATGTAAGTGGGAGTTGGAGTGAATACTGCAATATTATAGATGGTGTAAAGCAAGTGACAGTGGATACGTGACTATTACAGCATAATTTTGCATCACTTCCATGGCTTTTCTATCAATGTAACTGTTCTAAATGTTGTGTTTTTGGTAGATGTTGACAGTAGCTGACACATAAAATTGTGAATACCTATGCAAGTGTGAATCCATTGGATATATACAATTTTTGAAATCCTGGTAAAACACTGATTTAAAAAACAAAAACATTTTATTTTAAATGAAAAAAAAAAAAGCATTTTGCCTGAAATGTGTGAATATTCTCTTGTAGTTCTACTAAAAAAAATAATAAAGATCATGAAAACCAAAATATTTTCACACCACGTCCATCACCATAGTCACTACACAAATTGATAAGAAAAAAGTGCAATTGACAACTATCGTCAAGTATGTAAAGCCATCATAAACTTAGATTTAGGCCTCATCCGCAAGTCAGTAGTTTCCACATACAAGAAAAACAGACCAATTTTTATATTTGATCGGATATAGTTTTTATCTACGTGATTCAAACCCCCCAAAAAAGTTTCTCCACCTTCTCCTTCCTGAAAATCTGTGAAAATTGGACTGCACTCGAATGTTATTCGAGTCCGGTCAGATTTCTTTTTCATGGACACTTGGATTCAAAATTGGACAGGTCTTCACCATTTTTTGTGGACCGCTCAATCCACGAAAAGTCACGGACATGTGAGTGGCCCCATAGACTATCATAGCTACAAGTGTGATCCATGAAAACCACGGATAGCACTCGTATGAAAACAGATGTCTGAAACAGCCCTTAAAGGAGTATTCCCAACTCTAAGATCCTATCCCAATATATAGTAGATGTGATAATATGAGAATATGCCTTCCATTAGAAATGTAGTATAGTTCTTCTGATTCGCCATGTCACTTACCCATTGTGCAGGACATTGCAGTAGTAGGTATCCATGGTTACGACTACTCCTATAGTGACAGTTGTTAGTGGTCATAATTTTGGATACTTAAGCTACTGCAATGCCCTGCACAATGGGTAAGTGACATGGTGAATCAGAAGAACTATACTACATTTCTAATCGATGGCATTTTGAAAGTTCATTATTACACTTACGACATATTGAGACAGGATGTTGGAGATGGGAATACCCCTTAAAGGTCACCATGTCTATTAGATAGCTTGGCCAAACCTGCTGATTTTGGAAGGATCAGTCGGCCATCAAATGTGTAAGATGATCTCAGGGAAGAGAAGGATTTGACCAGTCCAACAGCTGCTCAGCGTTTGTTTTCTGAGGAGGTAAGCTGCTCCTGAAGGTGTGTGGCAACGGTGTTCCCCTATCTCCAGTCCTCGAGCCACCAACAGATCATGTTCTCAGGATTTCCTTAGTATTGTACAAGTGACAATTCCATCACCTAAGAAAAGCTTAAAACCGAGATCCGATGATGGCTCTTGAGGACTGAGGCTGTAGAACAGTCTTATCGAGTACACATGTATGGCCGAGCGTTCCTATGCATGGAGGACTAGGGAGAGATATCTTTTGGCTGACTATCAGCTTTTATTCACTGGATATTTGTGACAATCTTTGGGTCAATTCAACTGTTAAGTCCCATAGATTTTTTAGTGGGAGATGAAGCGCTTCTCTGTGAGGAACAGGGCTGCTCACCCTCACTTTTGGTGCAGAAGTCTATGTGGTCTGACATCTATTGATTTTAGTAAAGATGGGTTTGAGTGATCTGAGTGGTTGTAGTGGGCTAATCATTACTGACTGTATCAACTTTATGCCAGTTGTGTCAGAAAAATTAGACTATTTGGTAGGACAGGCTTTATGTAGGTAATCTTTTTTTGAAGAACACTTAAAAATATAATCCAGGATTGGGTTAGTAAGTGGGCCGATGTGCTGTTTTTGGCACTAGGCAACCATGAATTTTTAATTCTGCAAACCACCTTAAAGGGAATCTGTTCAGTTTTTTTGCCACCTAATCTGTCAAACGTTATGTAGAGACATAGACCTTGATTCCAGCGATGTGTCACTTGTCTGCTGCTTGCAGTAGTTTTAATTAAAAATAACTGTTTTATCAGCAGGAGATTTGTGAACCTGCTTCCTGGTAGTCCTCCATATTTATGAGCTTTCTATATAACTCTGCACACACTACTGATTGGCAGCTTTTCATTGTACACAATACATGGGAAGAAGCTGCCAATCGCTGGTCTGGGCGGGATTAACTCATCGGAGAACTGGTAGATCCGCAGTCAATAAAATGGATATTCTATCAAAATGACAGCAGGCAGCTTAGTAAGTGACAGATCACTGGACTCAGAGTCTCTAACCCTGTATTGTGCTGTTCTCAGATGGGTAGCAAAATCCAGGTAACCGCTTCACTTTAATCTTTTGTTACATTTACAGATAAATTATCCATTTCACACCGGTCATTCATTTACACGCAGATCACGTAATGCCGTGAAAGAAAGTTGCAGGTTGATCTTACAAATGCCACCATATTATTCTACTTCTAGCACGACAATATTCATAGGGAAGCGGATAAAACCAGACCTGATGATCAATGACTTTTTTATAAATTCAGTGTATATGTTTTGTGTTCTTGTTTAATGTTTTTTATTTTTTTGGTATTTGTGTAGTTTTGTACTGAACTATGGATGTGCCACACAGCGTAATTGCTCATATAATTGTAATGCTCATCTTTTTAATTGAGATCTATAGTTATGTTCTTTTTCTCGTCTTTTCATGTAGAAAGTGCGCTTTGTCTTTTTTGAATGTTTTGGTTTATTGTACCGTATTATGATAGGATTAGCGGTGTTTATTCTTCCCTTTCTTGCACCCTAGTAATGTGTTTAGTATTGCACATTTGTTCTCATGTTAAAATAAAGCTTTGTAAACTTTGTTTCTGGTATATTTTACTTTTGGAATAATAAAAAAAATAGCCTAGCGATGATGCATCATCATAAATCAAATAGAGCACATTACTGCCAGTACGTGATGGTCACCGGTCTGCTTGGTCTGCACAGTGAAGCGGCTTAGATCACTTAGTTTTTATAGTTATTCCTTTTTTGTTTATATCCATAGAGATGGACCTTTTTTATTTAATGCTAATTTCATGGGGTTTTTTTGTTCTTTTTTTTTTAACTAAGGGGCGATGCTCCCAGGATTCTCTAATGGCTGCCCTTGCCGGAAAAAAAAAACAATACAAAAAATACCACAACAGAATTCTCAGGGGAGCAGGAATAAAAAGATTAAAAAAATGGTACTGAAATATTGCAAATCTGTTATTTTTGACCTGGTAACCAGCTTTTCTTTAACCCCTTCACAACAGACGATGTACTTGTATGGCGCCGTAGGAAGTACTTTCCAGCAAACTGCTGTACAAGTGCGGCATGATGATCACGCCGGCTCACTAAGCCTCAGGTACCGTCAGTGGGTGTCCACTGTATATCCTATCTGAGACCCTACAATAACGCCCACAATCTGTGCTAGCGCCTTTTGCGGCCGTTTAACCCCTCTGATGCCGCTTTCAATAGTGACAGCCGCATCAATATTCTTATTTGAGGGCGGAGGCTCCTTCTTTCCTCTGATTGGAATAACACGATTGCGATCATGTTGTTTCGATGGGCTCCATGGTGAACCCAGGCCGAAAGATGGCCTGTAAGATGGTCATCCAGGTATGGCGGCCTGTAAGTACCTGACATGCCTCCTGCCTGTGTCTGACTGACACCCCTAATGTATATGTAGAGTATTAGATCAAGCAAGGGAAAGTTGATGTCCCATCCTAGGACTAAGTATACAAAAATAAATTACAAAAAGTGAAGTTGAAGTTTTGTAAAAAATGTGAATAAGTCAAAGTATTTAAAAAAAAAAAAAAAAAAGTTAACTTTTTCACAGAAAAACGAAGGAAAAAAATTATACACATTTGGTGATGCCGCTTCCGGAACGAGAGAGTCTATATAAAATTGTCATTCTTTAATCCATTTAGTGAACACCAGTAAATAAAAAACACGCAAATATACCTATTTTATCATACTGACCCACAAAATATAGAATTAAAAGTAATTTTTAAAAATCACGTACGAAAACAAATGCTTTCAATCAAAACTTTTTCTTGTCCTGCAAAAAAACTAGCCCTTCTAGCTCCATCGAGGGAAAAAAATAAAAAAGTTACAGTGATCAGATTGACGGAAAAACAAAGTATTGTTTGTAACAAATTTATTTGGGTGTGCAAAAAAAGCAAAACATTAGACTATATAAATCTGGTATGTGGTTAAAAAATAGAGCTCTCAGAATAAGGCGATGCAATAACAAATACTTCCCTTTTTATCAGCGTTTTAGCATGCAAAATAGCAAATGATTAAAACACTAAATAACCCTGGCGTTACTGTAGTTGTACTGACCCAAAGAATAAAGTTGTGTAGTCGGATTTACCGAACCGTGAACCGCATAAAAAGGCATTAAAAGAAAAATAAATACAACTCCTGAATTGCATTTTATTTGTTCATTTTGTTTCTCAAAATTTGGAATGAAAAGTATATAAAAATGTTCTCATCCCGCAAAAAACAAGCCCCTACTCATATCTGTTGACAGAAAAATAGAACTTGTCCATGTCCCTAGTAGTTTAGAAGTGTTCGAAATGCGACATGGCTCCCAAAAACCAGTCCAGTAAAAGCCACGCTGGGAAAGCCAAATAGCCCCCTTTTTTGAGTCCCCTCAGCGTGTTCAAACCACACTTAATGTCAACATGTATGGCACTGCGGAAGAAGGAAGAAGGCATTTAAAGGGGTTCTATGGATCTAATCATTGATTATCCACTGGTTAGTTCTTCAATATGAGATCGGTGGGGTTCCGAAAACTGCTCCAGACCTAAGCGATGTACAGGCAGAGCACAGCAGCCCCACATATTTCTTAGTAGACGAGTACGGAGATGATCTCACATTGAAATGAGTATTCAGCAGCATTCAGGCAGCAACCACCAATCAATGTGCGGGGCTGGTGTATACGGCCTGTACATCGCTTAGGCTAGGTGCACTGTGCACCTTTCGACATGCATACTGTAATGGCCGACCATTCACCAGATGCAGGCCGGCATTCTCTTATACAGCTGTATAGGAAAGCGCAGTAGACTGCACTTTCCTATACAGGGGGGCATAACAAAGAGGTGTACACCATGCAATATGTCTCTTTACAGGAGGCCCCCTATGGTGGACAGATACTTCAGGATCTATCCTGACCATGCATACTGATGGGCGCATACCTCCAGAGCATATACATGCAGTAGTGTCCACAAGATCAGTTCGGGACGCTGCCGAAGCCGTTTCACCTGATCTCAAGAGTGTTGAACCCCACCAATCTTACATTGATATGAGTCGTCAATCGTTGGGTCCTGGACAACCATTTAAAAAGTCCATGGGGCACATGTCTCCAGAAGTATAAGCTGGGCACTAAATTGGCATATTTGCACTTTTAACTCTGTGACATCCATTGTGCACTAATTTCTGGAAAATGTCGGTGAGGTGAAATAGTCACTACACTCCCAGATGATAACCCTGAGTGTAATGTGCAAAATGGTGCTATTTTTGTGTATTTCTGTTGTTTTGGAGGTTTCGGAGCTCTGCAAGTGGCACCCACAAACTATTACTGCCAAATTTGTGCTCCATAAGGCTAGGTTCACATTGCGTTAGGGCAATCCGTTTAGCGCTAGCGCTAGCGGATTGTGCTAACGCAATGTTTATTTAGGGGCCGCGTTCAGGGGTCGCGTTAACGTCCCCGCTCTCGCAGATCCCCGATCTGCGAGAGCGGGGAACGGACCTCGGGCGCGCCGCGGACGCTGCAAGCAGCGTCCGAGGCGCGTCACAGAAGAACGGCACATCACTAGCGCGAGCCGAAAAAGGCACGCGCTAGTGATGCGCTGCAGGCGAAATTTACATTGCTGTCAATGGGTGCGCTAACGGACCCGTTGCACGGCGTTAATTGCGACATTTTCGCCGTGCAACGCTGTCCGTTAGCGATCACCCACTAACGCAATGTGAACCTAGCCTAAACCAAATGGCGATTCTTCCCTTCTGAGCCCTGCCATGTGCACAAATCAGTATTGCTGTATTCAGAAGAAATTGCTTTATAAATGTTTGGGTCCATTTCCTCCTGTTTTTCATGGTTAAAATTAAAAATTTGGGGCTAAAACAGATTTTCATGGTAAGTTATTTTTTTTTCATTTTCATGTCTCCATTCTAAAATTATGTGAAGCACCTGTGGTTTCAATATGCTCATGCACAGGCCTGGATGAATTACTTGAGCTATGTAGATTTCAAAATGGGGTCATTTTTGGGGAGGTTACTACTCTTCAGGCAGTACAAGGCCTCTACAAATGCAGCATGGTTCCTGGAAAATATATACGTATAGTCTGCTTTCCAAAACAGCACTTCTTTCATTTGGCGCTCTACTGTCTGCCCAACTGATGGTTTTATCACACATATGTGACATCAGTGTACTCAGGAGAAATTGCATAACAAATTAGCTGAGCTGGTCCGTTTTCTCCTGTTAACTTTGTGAAAAGGAAAAATTTGGAACTCAACATTTTGGGGGGAAAAATGTAATTTTTCATTTTTACGGTTACATTTTTTTAAAATTCTGTGATGCACCTATGAGTACAAAATGCTCACTAGACCCCCTAGGTTTCTTGTTTGTTTTTTTGTTTTGTTTTTTTTGCTGTTTTGGTTGTCCGGTCCAAATCGATAAGTCTGGGCTCTGTGTGACTGCAGACCTATACATCTTCAACACCCCCCCTACACACGCACTGTGGGGATACGTCGGTTTCTGAGCCAGAACTGGAGGGTATATCTATGCATTAGGCCGGGGTCACACTTACCATATGGAAAATCTGTCTGAGTCTCCCTGCCGAAAGTAGCAGGAGTGTTCTCCGTATGGTCGTCCGTGTCTAATGCGTTTGCAATGCGATGATGCTATTTTTTCGCACCTATGTATCCGTATGACATCCATATGTTGTGCGATTGCTATTCAATTGCAATGTGATTTTAATTTTAGCTTTTACATACAGCAATTCTGTCATTTACACACTGTCTTCAAGGGAAATATTCGTGAAAACACACGCCTGGATTAAAAGCCGGCAAATAATCTGCCATGTACAATATAATCAGTGACAAGTTAGAATAGATATATACACATAGAATAGATGTATGTACAAGTGTGTGTGTGTGTGTATATATATATATATATATATATATACACTCACCGGCCACTTTATTAGGTACACCATGCTAGTAACGGGTTGGACCCCCTTTTGCCTTCAGAACTGCCTCAATTCTTCGTGGCATAGATTCAACAAGGTGCTGGAAGCATTCCTCAGAGATTTTGGTCCATATTGACATGATGGCATCACACAGTTGCCGCAGATTTGCGGCTGCACATCCCAAAGATGCTCCATACAAGGCAGGATGGATCCATGCTTTCATGTTGTTTACGCCAAATTCTGACCCTACCATCCGAATGTCGCAGCAGAAATCGAGACTCATCAGACCAAGCAACGTTTTTCCAATCTTCTACTGTCCAATTTCGATGAGCTTGTACAAATTGTAGCCTCAGTTTCCTGTTCTTAGCTGAAAGGAGTGGTACCCGGTGTGGTCTTCTGCTGCTGTAGCCCATCTGCCTCAAAGTTCGACGCACTGTGCGTTCAGAGATGCTCTTAGGCCTACCTTGGTTGTAACGGGTGGCGATTTGAGTCACTGTTGCCTTTCTATCAGCTCGAACCAGTCTGCCCATTCTCCTCTGACCTCTGGCATCAACAAGGCATTTCCGCCCACAGAACTGCCGCTCACTGGATTTGTTTTCTTTTTCGGACCATTCTCTGTAAACCCTAGAGATGGTTGTGCGTGAAAATCCCAGTAGATCAGCAGTTTCTGAAATACTCAGACCAGCCCTTCTGGCACCAACAACCATGCCACGTTCAAAGGCACTCAAATCACCTTTCTTCCCCATACTGATGCTCGGTTTGAACTGCAGGAGATTGTCTTGACCATGTCTACATGCCTAAATGCACTGAGTTGCCGCCATGTGATTGGCTGATTAGAAATTAAGTGTTAACAAGAAGTTGGACAGGTGTACCTAATAAAGTGGCCAGTGAGTGTATATATATATATATATATATATATATATATATATATAACACAGCAGCACATGTACATGAATCGGCCATGTGAAAACACAGACAAGTATAGATTTCTCAAAAATATTTTTTCATAAAAAAAATTTCAAAACATTTTTTTTCATAAAACTTACAGTTAAAGATGAAATGGAGATTCTTAGCGCAAAAATTGGCCAATTCATGTGTGCCCATCAACCACGGCAAGGTGATCTCCCCCTGATGGGTCCTCTACCATAGATGACACTCTTGGGCCACCAGCCTACAACTCTGGACAAAACATGTCACTCTGGGCTAAACCTACAACTTATGGGCAGGTAGAGTTGATTACCGCCACCTGCAAGGTCAATGGGAGGAGTGCAAGATAAGTCTGGATGCTGCCACATCCATATAAATAGAGGGAAAAAACCAATCAGCACTCCCAATGTGAACACGTGCAAGCTGCAAACTGCATCACATAGATAAAAAAGAACACAGCAGCACATGTACATGAATCGGCCATGTGAAAACACAGACAAATATACATTTCTCAACTCTACCTGCCCATAAGTTGTAGGTTTAGCCCAGAGTGACATGTTTTGTCCAGAGTTGTAGGCTGGTGGCCCAAGAGTGGCATCTATGGTAGAGTAGGACCCATCAGAGGGAGATCACCTTGCCGTGGTTGATGGGCACACATGAATTGGCCAATTTATGCGCTAAGAATCTCCATTTCATCTTTAACTGTACGTTTTATGGAAAAAAAAAAAATTTAAAATTTTTTATGAAAACATATTTTTGAGAAATGGATATTTGTCTGTTTTCACATGGCCGATTCATGTACATGTGCTGCTGTGTTCTTTTTTTATCTATGTGATACAGTTTGCAGCTTGCACATGTTCACATTGGGAGTGCTGATTGTTTTTTTATATGTATGTGTATATGTGTGTATGTATATATGTGTGTGTGTGTGTGTGTGTGTGTGTGTGTGTGTGTATGTATATGTGTGTATATATATATATGTGTGTGTGTGTGTATATGTATGTATATATATATATATATATATATATATATATACACACAGATCAAAAGAAGAGGCAGCACTCCATTTTCAAAAAAGGTGCAGGATTTATTCAAATCCACATGTCTGTGCGACGTTTCAGCTCTACTGAGCTTTTCTCAAGCAGTGGATACAGGTTCCCTGTTACATATATATAGTGTCCTAACAATCCTAATTACAGCCATTTGTGTTCAATTGTATATAAATACATTAATTAAAGTGCATCTGTGCATTTGTGCATTTAGATAAGTAGATACTGACAGCCATGTCGTTCTTACCGCTGCAGGAGACAGTTACTCATGGAGGGCGCCATTGTTTCTGTCAGCGTTCACAAATCTCCATTGCGCATGTCTGCTGCTTAATAAAACTTATATAAAGACTAATCAAAGGAACATACAAATGTGCTTCCAATTCTATTAGGCTACACTCGCAGTATCGGGGTGGTGTATAGTGCCCATTCGGCATCATTAGGAATCACAGTCCTGTATTGGACGTAGATAGTGCCATATAATGAATAAAGTATCCAATGGGTATGTGTTATTACAATGAGTGGTGCTACTATATATATATATGCCCACTTACATACTCCTAATAGAATTGGAAGCACATTTGTATGTTCCTTTGATTAGTCTTTATATATTTGGAGCTCTAAAAAGTATGACTATAAGAAAATGGCGATATTTAGCGCTACTGCGCATGCGCCAAGTTTGTTCACCTGCCCTGCAGTTCAATCAAGTTTTATTAAGCAGCAGACATGCGCAATGGAGATTTGTGAACGCTGACAGAAACAATGGCGCCCTCCATGAGTAACTGTCTCCTGCAGCGGTAAGAACGACATGGCTGTCAGTATCTACTTATCTAAATGCACAAATGCACAGATGCACTTTAATTAATGTATTTATATACAATTGAACACAAATGGCTGTAATTAGGATTGTTAGGACACTATATATATATGTAACAGGGAACCTGTATCCACTGCTTGAGAAAAGCTCAGTAGAGCTGAAACGTCGCACAGACATGTGGATTTGAATAAATCCTGCACCTTTTTTGAAAATGGAGTGCTGCCTCTTCTTTTGATCTGTATTGAACGTTAACGACCAGTGGACGGGTTGCCTGGAGGCTTTGCACCCAGAGATAAGTTATACCAGTGTGCTGTTCCTTTTTTACTATATATATAGATATATATAGAGATAGAGATAGAGATAGATGTGTTTATATTGCATAGAAAGGTAGATGGAAGAAAAGCCGGTAAGTCATCTTCCGTGTTCTATAAAATCACTGCAGGAGCCGACAGGATATAAAAGGTGGCTTACATACAGTAAATTCAAATAGAATAGGTAGATTTATAGATGTCTGTGACAAATGCAATTAGTACAGTGTAAGTGCAAATTACTGGAAATTTAATAAAATATTATTTTTCTGAAAAAAATGGCGTGGGCTCCTGTGTAATTTTTGTAACCAGCAGAGGGAAATCTGACAACTGGGGGTAGATGTTTATAGACTGGGAAGGGGTAATACCCATGGAGCTTCCCAGGCTATTAATATCAGCTCACAACTGTATACTTAGGCTTTACTGGCTATTAAAATGGGAGACCCCCCAAAAAATGACATGGTGTTCCACCCATAATTAATAACCAGCAAAGGCTATGCAGACAGCTGCGGGCTGACATTAATAGCCTAGGAAGGGGCCATGGATATTGCCCCCCAGCTAAAAACAGCAGCTCTCAGCTGCCCCAGAAAAGGCTCATCTTTAGGATGCCCCAACTCTGGCACTCGCTCTTTCCACTTGCTCTGTATCGGTTACAAGTGGGGTAATAGTTGGGGGGGGGGGGTTTAGTAATGGAGAGGCATCAATAAGACACCCCATTACTAACCCCATAGTCACATTGTAAAAAAAACGCAGAAAAAAGTCCTTCAATTGATAGACACAGACTCCTTTAATATTCTTAATTAAACCATACTCACCTAATTCCATCGAAGTCCTCGATCTCCTGTAATAAAAGTAAAGTAAAAAAGCAACAATATACCAATACCTGTCTGTCATTCTGTCCCACAACGTAATCCAAGTCTGGGGGATAATTAGTTTTCAACCAGGACAGTGCCAAGATGCGACCATTCCAGCTGAAAACCACTGATGAATGAGCTGCTGGGAGCGCATCTTCAGTGATGTCACTGATGCTACGCTCCCAGCCGTGCTGAACTGCGGTGACCTTTGGACTGTGGGAAAATGCCAGTGATGAGGTTACCGCAGTTCAAGCTCAGTGACTTCACAGTAGACCACCGTGAAAAATTCTCAGCAATTTCCAGCAATCCACTGTTCCTAGTAATCTTCTAGGCCTGCTACTTCACTCACTGCTGTCAACACACTGACTGACTCTGTCACTTCCTGGACTTGCCATTAACACTCTGTTCCCACTCCCAAACTGGGCTGGCTGTTAACCCTCAACTAACTCTATGCCTGTTACTAGGCAAACTTCACCTGCATTCTAGACAGTGACATCTTGTGACAATTAGTTATTACTGCAGTCCCCAGGGGAATTTCAATTGTTATAACAAAAAAGTATCAGGAACAAAACATTATTCACATTCTACACCACAGTAGCATTGATGTCTTCAGGGGGAACATGGCAGCAGGTCCATCTCCTTACAGAGGCATGACATGCCTGTGGTAATCCTGCCCTCCTTTCTCTCATTGCTCTCCATCAAAATAGCTGTATCTGACGATAAAATAAAGTAGTTCTTGTCCTGTGAGGCTTCATTCTTTTTTTACCCAAAAAAAATGAAAGGATTTCATCAGAACAAAGCCGAAATGAAAGATTTTCTTTCCTTTAGTTGCACGTGCTCTCATTTTTGTGAAGAAATATATAATTAAGGCTGGAATTGGGCAGGTTGTTCTTTGCGAAGGACGTATAAATCAAGCCACATACAAGGTTATCCTGGAAAAACAGTTGATTCCTTCTGCTCAGGCAATGTTCCCCAACTCTGAGGACTGTTTTCTCCAGCAGGACAATGAGCCATGCCACACAGCTAGGTCAATCAAGGGGTGGATGAAGGACTACCACATCAAATCCCTGTCATGGGCAGTCCAATCTCCAGATCTGAACACCATTGAAAACCTCTGGAATGTAATCAAGAGGAAGATGTGATTAAAAATCATGGTTATTCCGCAAAATATTGATTTCTGAACTCTTCCTGAATTAAAACAATAATATTGTTGTTTCTAAATTACTATGAACTTGTTTTTTTTTTTTGCATTATTTGAGGTCTGCAAGCACTGCACTTTTTTTGTTATTTTGACCATTTCTCATTTTCAGAAAATAAGTACAAAATGTATTGCTTGGACCTTCGGAGACATGTTGTCAGTAGTTTATAGAATAAAAGAACAGCTACTATTTTACTCAAAAATATGCCTATAAAGAAAAAAATCAGACAAACTGAAAGTTTTACAGTGGTTTCTTAACGTTTGCCAGAACCGTGTATATGTATATATATATATATATATATATATATATATATATATATATATATATATATATATATATATATATATATATATATATATATATATATACACACACACTAGATGGTAGCCCGATTCTAACGCATCGGGTATGAAGATTTCCACAGCCCACGTAGTATATTGCACAGCCACGTAGTATATTGCACAGCCCACGTAGTATATAAGACAGCCCACGCAGTATATAGCACAGCCCTCGTAGTATGTAGCACCCCCCATGCAGTATATAATTAGTACAGGCATCACCAAATGCTTATTAGTGTTCAGAGAAAATGACGGATACTTTAAGTTACAGTTAACGTTTCGACCAAGGCTGGTCTTTGTCAAAACCACACTTCTAATGGAGGGTAGAAAAGGTGCAGAAGCAGTCCGGAGTGGGCAGAGTCTGCAGGGGTCCTGTAGCACTGAGTCCGTCTCATTGGTGATCCGTCATTTTTTCTGAACACTAATAAGCATTTGGTGATGCCTGTACTAATAATAAAAAATACAACTTTCACGTAAAAATCTGCAAGTCTTGAGTGTGCGGCTGTTTTTTCTATAGACACTGTGACTTTCAGCCTGCACCTTTTTTCCATGCAGAGTGCACCACATCTCTTGTACTGCATGCAGTATATAACACAGCCCACATAGTATATAGCACAGCCACGTAGTATATAGCACAGCCCACATAGTATATAGCACAGCGACGTAGTATATAACAGCCCATACAGTATATAACAGCCCACGTAGTATATAGCAATGTGGGCACCATATCCCTGTTAAAAAAAAATAATTAAAATAAAAAATAGTTATATACTCACCTTCCGTCAGCCCCCAGATCCAGCCGAGGCCTTTAGCGATGCTCCTCGCGACGCTCCGTTCCCAGTGATACTTTGCGGCAATAACATGTAAAGATGTAGCGGTCTCGCGAGACCGCTACGTCATCTCCGGTCATTGCTGCAATGCATTCTTGGGACCAGAGCGTCGCGAGGAGCGGGACAGGCTGCCGCGGATGCCGGAAGGTGAGAATATGATTTTTTTTTTAATTATTTTTAACATTATATGTTTTTACTATTGATACTGCATAGGCAGCATCAATAGTAAAAAGTTGGTCACACAGGGTTAATGGCAGCGTTAACGGACTGCGTGACACCACGCTATGCCGCGGTGTAACGCAGTCCGTGTAACGGACTGCTAAAACCCTATGTCTCTGCTGACTGGAGGGGAGTATGGAGGGGGCAATGACTGGAGGGGAGTAGGGAGGGGCCAATTCTCAGCCGGACTGCCTGTCGCTGATTGGTCACGGCCAGCCGGCCGTGACCAATCAGCAACGCGGGATTTCCACGACAGACAGACAGACGGAAGTGGACCTTAGACAATTATATAGTAGGATATATATATATATATATATATATATATATATATATATATATATATATATATACACACACACTAGATGGTGGCCCGATTCTAACACATCGGGTGTTCTAGAATATGCATGTCCACGTTGTATATTGCCCAGCCACATACGTAGTATATTGCCCAGTCACGTAGTATATTGCTCAGCCACATACGTAGTATATTGCCCAGCCATGTAGTATATTGCACAGCGACGGAGTATACAGCACAGAGCCACGTAGTATACAGACTTAAAATAAAAAATAAACATACTCACCCTCCGAAGGCCCGTTGAAGTCCTGGCCCTTTGTGCGGTGCACGCGGCAGCTTCCGGTCCCAGGGTTGGTATGAGCGCAGGACCTGTGATGACATCGCGGTCACATGACCGTGACGTCATGGAAGGTCCTTCTCGCAGGGCCTGTGATCACGTCGCGGTCACATGACCGTGACGTCATGGAAGGTCCTTCTCGCATACCATCCTTGCCACCGGAACCTGACGCTTGCATGGAGCAGTCACCGGAGCATCACGAGGAGCAGGAAAGGCGGCGGAAGGTGAGTATATAATGATTTTTTTATTTTTTTTATTATTTTTAACGAGATCTTTTTACTATTGATGCTGCGTAGGCAGCATGAATAGTAAAAACTTGGTCACACAGGGTTAATAGCGGCGGTAACGGAGTGTTACCCACGGCATAACGAGGTCATTAACCCTGTATGAGCGGTGACTGGAGGGGAGTATGGAGCGGGCGCCGGGCACTGACTGCAGGGGAGTAGGGAGGGACTAATTGGACTGTGGCCGTCGCTGATTGGTCACGGCAGCCATGACAGGCAGCTGGCGAGACCAATCAGCGACTTGGATTCCATGACAGACAGAGGCCGCGACCAATGAATACCTGTGACAGAAAGACAGACAGTAGGATAGACAGACGGAAGTGACCCTTAGACAATTATAGTGTGTGTATATATATATATATATATATATATATATATATATATATATATACATATATATATATATACTGCTAAAAAAAAAATAAAGGGAACACTTAAAAAACTCCAAAAAACTCCTAGTAAATCAAACTTCTGTGAAATCAAGCTGTCCACTTAGGAAGCAACACTGTTTGACAATCAATTTCACATGCTGTTGTGCAAATGGAAAAGACAGCAGATGGAAATTATTGCCAATTATCAAGACACACTCAATAAAGGAGTGGTTCTGCAGGTGGGGACCACAGACCACATCTCAGTACCAATGCTGTCTGGCTGATGTTTTGGTCACTTTGAATGTTGATTGTGCTTTTGTTGCATGAGACGGACTCTACAACCCACACAAGTGGCTCAGGTAGTGCAGTTTATCCAGGATGTCACATCAATGCGAGCTGTGGCAAGAAGGTTTGCTGTGTCTCAGCGTAGTGTCCAGAGGCTGGAGACGCTACCAGGAAACAGGCCAGTACACCAGGAGACATGGAGGGGGCCGTAGGAGGGCAACAACCCAACAGCAGGACTGCTACCTCAGCCTGTGCAAGGAGGAGCACTGCCAGAGCCCTTCAAAATGACCTCCAGCAGGCCACAAATGTGCATGTGTCTGCACAAACGGTTAGAAACCAACTCCATAAGGATGGTCTGAGTGCCCGATGTCCACAGATGGGGGTTGTGCCCACAGCCCAACACCGTGCATGACGCTTGGCATTTGCCACAGAACACCAGGATTGGCAAATTCGCCACTGGCACCATGTGCTCTTCACAGATGAAAGCAGGTTCATACTGAGCACATGTGACAGAGTCTGGAGAGGCCATGGAGAGCGATCTGCTGCCTGCAACATCCTTCAGCATGACCGGTTTGGCAGTGGGTCAGTAATGGTGTGGGGTGGCATTTCTTTGGAGGGCCGCACAGCCCTCCATGTGCTCGCCAGAGGTAGCCTGACTGCCATTGGGTACTGAGATGAGATCCTCAGACCCATTGTGAGACCATATCCTGGTGCGGTTGGCCCTGGGTTCCTCCTAATGCAGGACAATGCCAGACCTCATGTGGCTAGAGTGTATCAGCAGTTCCTGCAAGATGAAGGCATTGAAGCTATGGACTGGCCCGCACATTCCCCAGACCTGAATCCGATTGAAAACATCTGGGACATCATGTCTCGCACCATCCACCAACGTCACGTTGCGCCACAGACTGTCCAGGAGTTGGCGGATGCTTCAGTCCAGGTCTGGGAGGAGATCCCTCAGGAAGCCATCCGCCGCCTCATCAGGAGCATGCCCAGGCGTTGTAGGGAGATCATACAGGCATGTGGAGGCCACACACACTACTGAGCATCATTTCCTTGTCTTGAGGCATTTCCACTGAAGTTGAATAAGCCTGTAGCTTCATTTTCCACTTTGATTTGGAGCATCATTCCAACTCCAGACCTCCGTGGGATATTAGTTGTGATTTACATTGATCATTTTTGGGGTTTATTTTTCTCAACACATTCCACTATGTAATGAATAAAGATTTACAACTAGAATATTTCATTCAGTGATATCTACGATGTGAGATTTTAGTGTTCCCTTTATTTTTTTGAGCAGTGTATATATACCCACCAGTATGAGGGACATATATAATAGGATGGCCCCAGGATATTACTTAATAATGGGGAGGGTTGCAATTTGTATGTCCCTATAAGGCTACTTTCACACTAGCGTCGTGCACTGCACGTCGCTATGCGTCGTTTTGTAGAAAAAACGCATCCTGCAAAAGTGCAGGATGCGTTTTTTCTCCATAGACTTGCATTAGCGACGTCGTGTTGCGTCGGTTCGTCGCCACCAAAAAACGTTGCATGTAACGTTTTTTGGTGCGTCGAGACCGTCTTTTTTGACCGCGCATGCGTGGCCGGAACTCCGCCCCCTCCTCCCCGCACCTCACAATGGGGCAGCGGATGCGTTGAAAAACAGCATCCGCTGCCCCCGTTGTGCGGCGCTTTCACTGCTTGCGTCGGTACGTCGCAATGATGACGCAATTCGTCATGCGTCGTACGACGCTAGAGTGAAAGCCTAAGATTTAGAACACTACAATGGCCCATACATCTGACCAACATGCTGGGGGGAACAAAGGTCAAATGATGCCCCGTGGCCCATCAGACTCTAGTTACACTACTGGTCATAGGTGAACTTTTGAAACTGAAAAAATATAGTTTGTCATCAAGGTGGCTCATTGGTTAGCACTATTACTTTGCAGCACTGGGGTTCTGTGTTCAAATTCCACCAAGGACAACATCAGCAAAGGGTTTGCATGTTCTCCATGTATTTGCTTGGGTTTCCTCCTGGTTCTCTGGTTTCCTTCCACACTCCAAAGACATACAGATAGGGAATGTAGATTGTGAGCCCCAATGGGTACAGAGATGACAATGTCTGTAGAGTGCTGGGGAATATGATTGCATTGCATAGAGCAGGGGGTTGGACATAAGGACCCTGGTGGTCCCTTTCAACTCTAATATTCTATGATGGCGCTATATGAATAAATCATAATAAATAATAATAATTCTTCTGCAGGCCTTTTTATTCCTTTGGCCAACCCTTTTATCAAAGAACATTTTTTTTTATCCATTGTCCTTGAGAGGCTTGTATAATCCAATATGACAATAACAAATGTTAAGTTAAATGTGCAAAATATCATATAATTATTGTAATTATGTAAGTATTTATTTATACACATACAGAGTCACTAATATCTGTCACATTAACCCTTAAAGGTGTTTTCCCTTGAATAAAGTTCATTTTAATCACTAGATCTTGTAATAATAATAAGTTCCACAATTGGATGTTTAAAAAAAAAAAAATGTTCCTGCGCTGAGATAATCTTATAAATACGTCACTGCTGTGTACTGTGTAATGGCTGTGTCTAAGGCTACTTTCACACTTCTGTCTTTCAGCTCCCGTCACAATCCGTCGATTTTTGAGAATACAGGATCCTGCAAAAAAATTTGCAGGCTCCTGTATTTTCCCATAGACTTGTATTAGCGACGGATCACGACGGATTGCCACACGTTGCATCTGTCGTGCAATGGATCCGTCGTGTTTTGGCGGACCGTCGTCTGGAAAAAACGTTCAAAGTAACGTTTTTTGTCTACGTCGGGAAAACGTGTAGCGACGGATCCTGCGTCATACGTCGTTCACTAGAATAGAAGCCTATGGACGCAGGATCCGTCACTCACTGGAATCCAGCGACGGATCCAGTTTTTCCCCTCTGAGCATGCCTCAAGTCTGGGAAAAAGGTCTCTCTCTCTCTCTCGCTCTCTCTCTCATTTTCCCGGAATTTGAAGACGACGCATCCGTCATTACACTGGATGCGTCGCACACGTTTTTCACAATTTTCAAGACGTCCGTCGATCCGTCATTTTGCTGCACTACGACGGACACAAAAAAATGGTAGTGTGAAAGTTGCCTAACTGTACAGGAACATGGTCTGATCAAACCACAGCTCCTGTGCGGGGGAGGAAGCAAAAAAATATACAGACAGGATAGCACAGGATAGCTAATGATTCTTTCTGTGAGATAAAACATGTTTAAAAACAAACAATGAGAGTAAATGTTTTACCGCATGAAAAGAATCAGCTGTGATCTCGTGCTGTCCTGTCTGTATACTCTTTTGCGTCCTCCCCTGCTCAGGAGATGTGGTATGATCAGACCACTTCCAGAGCGGTTAGACACGGCCATTACACAATAATTTTAGTCCAAGATCTATTGATTAAAGTGTACATTGCTCACGAGACAATCCCTTCAACCCCTCTCTGGCACTGGACGTACTATTACATCCATTTGAGCGGTCACGGACTGCTCTGCTCCTGGCACTTTAACCGCCGATACTCTGCGATCGAACAAGATTGCAGCGTTCTGGTGGCACAGAGAAGCATAGCGCAGGGAGGGAGCTCCCTGCATGCTTCCTTGAGACACTAAGAATAATGCTATGTGATCGCGTTGTTCCGAGGGCCACCTCCCTGCAGATCCCCGGATTCAAAATGGCTGCAAGGTCCTGCAGGGAGGTGGCTTGTCAGTGCCTGCTGAGAGCAGGCACTGAGAAGCCTCCTACACTGCCTGTCAGATCACCGATCTGACACAGTGCTGTGCAAAGTGTCAGTTCAGCGATCTGACACTATATAGTGATGTCCCACCCTGGGACAATGTAAAAAAAAAAGTGAGCATCTGTAAAAATATTCTTTTTAAAAATACCTAAAGAAAAAAATATTGTTGCACTAAATACATTTCTTTGTGTAAAAAACAAACCAACCAAAAAATCAATAAAAGTACACATATTTAGTATCGCCGCGTCCGTAACGACCCGACCTATAGAACCGTCCCACGAGTTAACCCCCTTTAGTGAAAAAAAAGGCAAAAAACAATGCTTTATCATCATACTGCTGAGCAAAAAGTGGAATAAGTGCAATCAAAAAGACTGATATAAATAAACATGGTACCGCTGAAAACGTTGTCTTGTCCTGCAAAAAATGAGCCACCATACAGCATCATCAGCAAAAAAAATAAAAAAGTTATAGCTCTCAGAATAAAGCGATGCAAAAACAATTATTTTTTATGTAAAATTGTTTTTATAGTATAAAAGCGCCAAAACATAAAAAATTATATAAATCAGGTATCGCTGTAATCGTACTAACCCGAAGAATAAAACTGTCTTATCAATTTTATCACGCAGAACGATATAAACGCCCCACCCAAAAGAAATTCATGAATTGCTGGTTTTTGCTCATTCTGCCTCCCAATAATCTTAATAAAAAGTGATCAAAAAATGTCATGTGGCCAAAAATGATACCAATAAAAACGACAACTTGTCCCACAAAAAACAAGACCTTACATGACTCTGTGGGACAAAATATGGAAAAATTATAGCTCTCAAAATGTGATGCAAAAAAAGTCTGCATTCCAAAACAGCGCTCCTTCCCTTCCGAGATTTGCCATGTGCCCAAACGGTGGTTTTCCCCCCACATATGGGATATCAGCGTACTCAGGATAAATTGCACAACAACTTTTGGGGTCCAATTTCTCTCGTTACCCTTGGGAAAATAAAAAATTGGGGGAGAAAAGATTACTTTTGTGAAAAAAAGATTTTTTTATTTTCACGGCCCTGCGTAGTAAACTTTAGCGAAACACTTGGGGGTTCAAAGTTCTCACAGCACTTCTAGATAAGTTCCTTGGGGGGTCTAGTTTCCAAAATGGGGTCACTTGTGGGGGGTTTCTACTGTTTAGGCACAGGGGCTCTCCAAACGCGACATGGCGTCCGATCTCAATTACAGCCTATTCTGCGTTGAAAAAGTAAAACCATGTTCTTTTCCTTCCGAGCTCTGCCGTGCGCCCAAACAGTGGTTTACCCCCATATATGGGGTATCAGCATACCCAGGACAAAATGGACAACTTTTGGGGTCCAATTTCTCCTGTTACCCTTGGGAAAATAACAAATTGGGGGCGAAAAGATTATTTTTGTGAAAAAAAATGATTTTTTATTTTTACGGCTCTACATTATAAACTTCTGTGAAGCACTTGGGAGTTCAAAGTGCTCACCACACATCTAGATAAGTTCGTTATTGGGCCTACGTTCCAAAATGGTGTCACTTGTGGGGGGTTTCCACTGTTTAGGCACATCAGGCATCCGATCTCAATTCCAGCCAATTTTGCATTGAAAACTTAAACGGCGCTCCTTCCCTTCCGAGCTCTGCCATGCGCCCAAACAGTGGTTTACCCCCACATATGCGGTATCAGCATGCTCAGAACAAATTGTACAACATCTTTTGGGATCGAATTTCTCTTGTTACCCTTGGTAAAATAAAACAAATTGGATCTGAAGTAAAAAAAAATTGAGAAAATGTTAAATGTTCTTTTTTTTTTTAAACATTCCAAAAATTTCTGTGAAGCACCTGAAGAGTTAATAGACTTCTTGAATGTGATTTTGAGCACCTTGAGGGGTGTACTTTCTAGAATGGTGTCACTTTTGGGTATTTTCTTTCATATAGACCCCTCAAAGTGACTTTAAATGTGATGTGGTCCATAAAAAAAAATGATGGTGTAAAAATGAGAAATCGCTGGTCAACTTTTAACCCTTATAACTCTCTAACAAAAAAAAATGTTGATTCCAAAATTGTGCTGATGTAAAGTAGACATGTGGGAAATGTTACTTATTTTGTATTGTATTTGTATTTTGTGTGTTATATATGTGTGATTTAATGGCATGAAAATTCAAAGTTGGAAAATTGCAAAATTTTCAAAATTTTCACCAAATTTCTGCTTTTTTCATAAATAAACGCAAGTCATATCAAAGAAATTTTACCACTCACGTGAAGTACAATGTGTCATGAGAAAACGATGTCAGAATCACCGGGATCCATGGAAGCGTTCCAGAGTTATAAGGCTAGGTTTGCATTGTGTTTGGGCAATCCGTTACTTAGCGGCATTAACGCTATGTAATGGATCCGTTAGTGCCCATAGACTTCCATTATCGTAACGCATCCTAATGCATGTCAAAATCGGCATGCGTTAGCGATGGTGTGTTACTTTGTGACGCACCCTCGCACGCGGTCTACCGCGTTTTCAGGTACGTTAGGTCTAATGCACAGCGAACGGACGCGTTCCCTGTGCATAGACCTCTATTGCTAATGCAATGGTACCGTGCGTTAGCACGATTGAAGAAAAAAGAGATTTTATGCATCAGCGTTAGCGCATCTGCAGCGCCCCAGAGTCCTGGTCGTTGCAGTACTGACGCTCCGCCACTAAGAGGAGTGATGGTACGTCTGATGGCACTTAAGGAGTTCACCTGACCAGGTATCACAGTCACACATTACACTTCACACTCTGGCCTCCAGGGGGAGCAAAGGGTTCTATGTATTAGGCCACTCCTCACAATCTGGTAAAACTGGGGGTTGGATAGAAAGTTAGAGAGAACCTGACTGGGTTCGATCCAGGCAACATCCTGTGGCAGAGGGTGTTGCAGGGGAAGATTCAGGGGGGTCCCTGTCAGGGGTGGGATCCTGACAGAGGCCTAGCGAAAAGGACAGATAGTTACGGAACCGCGCCTGCACCTGATTGCGGCGGTATCTTAAGAAAGGATAAGAAGCGAGGTTTATTGTGGAGAAGTGAGAAACGAGATCACAGCACAAAGGAGAATAGAACCAGTAGGAGTCGTGCCTTAAGATCGTGGCAACATCCTACTGAGGCGTGTAGCCGGTGGCCGGAACGCAGAGGAAGTATTGGGCTCCAAGCATTACTTCAAACAGCGGCAGGGCAGTTGACTTTAGGTTGGCTGTCTCACCTAAATCACCTAAGCAGACATAGGAGGCAATTGTGGGAGAGGGGCGACTCTAGGGTCCCGGAAGAACTCCAGGCCTACCCGTCATACGGGTGCGTCCTAGCCATATCATCTGGGGGACGGAGAAGAACATCAGAACAGAAACGAGAGTTGTGAGAAAGAACATCAGAAACAGACACAACAGTTGTGAGGACTATCCCGTGGTGCTCAGCAGGGAGGCACTACAACACACAGGCTGTTGTGAATTCTGCTCTTGGGCTCCCTCCGGTGGTTATAAGTGGTAGCACTGCTGTCTCTGGATCACAGCATTTATCAGGTGTGTTCACTTTTTGCAATTCTGACTGGGCTATTTAGTCTTGCTTGACCCTTTAGTCAGTGCCAGTTGTCCATTGTTCCTGGAGGATTCACATCCCTATAACACACAGGCGCTAGAAGGTAGGCACTGATTTCCACCTGCAAAGGGAACTCTGGATGTGCCTTCGGACTGGCCGGTCTCAGCCAGCCCTGTTAGCAGTGCTCTGGATTGCGACCCTGAAGCCTTCAGTAAAGAGGTAAAGAGACAGCAACCCTGTGTCCTCGTTATTCATCGCGACTTGCACCACGCACCCCCATCACACCTTTCATTGGACGCCCCTTAGCAGGGTCACGGACCGGGTCTAGCCACCGTGACAACCCCAGGACCGAGACAGAGAGGCCCGGTACCGAGTACCCCGCGGCCCTGCATCTGGGGGCGCTCCAACTTGGCGTCACGAACAGGATCTACTTAAGCCTGAAGAATCAGGTCATGTGTGCCTTGGAACTGTGTCTGAATTGTGCTTGAACTGTGATTTATTGCAAAGACTGTGCATTGCCGATTCCCGCCAAAATCGCCGCCATTGCAGTGCCACGAGGAGTGCAGAGGAAGAAGAAGGGCGTGCCATGGGAGGAGACTATCAAAGCGGCGCCCCCTCCGACTACTGCTGCAAGATGATGACCTGCCCCGAAGCAGAGAAGAACCGCCCCCCAGATTGCAACGGCGGGAACCAAAACAAGAAGGAGCCCCACCTCGGAGAAATGGCGGAGCCAGGTGCATGTGCAGCTACCGACCTCGAGACCGCGAAGGTGACCAGCGAGTACCTGAGCGACGACGGAGTGATCCCGGATTATCCCCACCGGCCAGAAGCGGGTCCCAACTCACCGCCGCTGAAGGACCTGAACTTTTCGGAGCCGCAGGAGGGGGAGCTGAGTCAACCTATCCCGGACAGGGAGCCAGCCGATGTGAAGCAATGGAAGTCGGAGTTGTGCCAGGAGGACGCCTTGGAAGAGCCGCGGTCCGGGCCGCGGCCGACTCCAGTGTCCTCGTCAGTGGAACAGATCGGCATCGGTGGAACCACATCAGACACAGGTATGGAAAGCGCCCCTGCTCTCCCGACCGATCCTGCTCCCATGACTGCTCCCCGTCCCGACAATGACCGATTCTTCTCCCCCGAGCTGGTAGTGGTAACCCCCGATGCTATGGAGAAGCTGGTGCCTCCGTTACCGACAACTATGGGAGAACCGCTAGATGTGAGCTCGGAGGGGGTGATCTTCCAATGTGATACCCCGAGGATTGGGTCAGATGGGGCCAGGCAGGAGGGCCTCAGCATTGCTGTGCTCACCTGGGAACAGTATAAAGAATGCTTAATTCTGCACTGGAAGAACCGAAAAGAGACTGAACAAAGTGACCCACCGAGAGTACAAAACCCAAAGACTGCACGCGGTAAGAAGGACTTGGTAAAACGGGGGACTGTACTAGCCTTTCACCCGAAATGGGGTTGGGGCTCTATACAAGAACCGGGACTGCTGACTGAAATCTTCTTTACCAGCTACAATGTGAAGACCCCGTTCCGCAATAGATGTGACAATCAGCTACTATGCAGAGGGGACTAGGTAACCTACACTCGCCACCGGAGTGCGCAGGGGTGGTGCACTCGAGACGTCCAACGATGCGAGCCGGCAGTGGCGTCCCCTGCTGTCCCGACTACGACTAACCCTGATTTGACAAATTCTACCACTATCACTATGGTGTGCATTATCGCCGCTACTGAACTTGCAACCAAAGCTGACATCCGAATCCAGACGCCGCGTGACCTGACCGCACCTGGGAGACAAACCAATGACACCGACCCCGCATCAGCCGAGAATAAAGAGCCGCAGCCCTATCGGTCAGGAGGCGTTCGCCCCCAGCTGCTGCGGTGTAACCTGTGAGAATAGACCTCGGAGCCATGAGGATGTAAATAGTTAACTGTTTGTCTTCCTGATGTTTGCTGCTAAAACCCGACCAGGGTTGTCCTTAAGGGGATCCCTTTGTTTACCCGGGATCCCTATTGTTTTTGCTTTTTGTTTTTGCTCTTGTTCATCTCTGTTTTAAAGACTGCCGAATCATGGACGGTGAATGGTTCACAAACTGTGTTGTATATAGTTCGCACCTTCTTAAAGGTGCCCCCTACTGGTTTTACAAAAAGGAGAACTTTTTGAAGAGACTGTTCTTGAATACAGCGCAGAAGTTCTTGCCTTTAAACGGACTTGCAGATAGAGAGTCTGCACTACCTCAAAGAGACTTGAGTCCCTCTTAAAGGGAATTTTCATATGTTGCATTTAAGTATAATGTTACTTTGAGAATGTTAAATGATAATAGATAGTGTGTAGTTATTTAAAATAGAAAATGTTTAATGATGTTACTAGAGATTGAGGACAGGAAAGAGTTGAAAGCCGAATTTCAATGAAAGTGAACCCGTAGGGGTTAGTGAGTCCTCCTGGAAACCATAGAGAGATGGTTGATTGATCTTATACTGTGAATAAAGCTTGCAAAAAGAAAAGAGGCAGTAGGCCCGGACGAGTAGCCAGGCGGTCCTGCATGTTCCAAAATCAGAGAGTAAAGAGAAAATATTGCATTTAGAAAAGAAAGATAAAGATAAAGTTAATTTATATTGTAGAGTTTTATGGTAAGCCTTTAGTGGGTTCAGCCTATACGCCCTTAAAGGAAAAGTTAAATTATTGTTCCAGAATTTGCACTTAGTAGATAGAATACCCGGCTGGGTAAAGATGGTTATTTATAGTCAGTCATTTAATAAGTGTTATTTAAAAACTTTAAATATGTTTCTGTTTGTAACATTCAAGTGTCCTCACCTCCCATAAAGAGAAGCACTGCTAAATTTACTTGTTCATTGCATTTCAAAATTTTGTATGTCTTTTACTAACATGTATTGTTGTTCTTCTTCCCAGTCCGGAAGTACTGGATTTAACCGGTGGGTAATGCAGCGCCCCAGAGTCCTGGTCGTTGCAGTACTGACGCTCCGCCACTAAGGGGAGTGATGGTACATCTGATGGCACTTAAGGAGTTCACCTGACCAGGTATCACAGTCACACATTACACTTCACACTCTGGCCTCCAGGGGGAGCAAAGGGTTCTATGTATTAGGCCACTCCTCACAATCTGGTAAAACTGGGGGTTGGATAGGAAGTTAGAGAGAAGCTCACTGGGTTCGATCCAGGCAACATCCTGTGGCAGAGGGTGTTGCAGGGGAAGATTCAGGGGGGTCCCTGTCAGGGGTGGGATCCTGACAGAGGCCTAGCGAAAAGGACAGATAGTTACGGAACCGCGCCTGCACCTGATTGCGGCGGTATCTTAAGAAAGGATAAGAAGCGAGGTTTATTGTGGAGAAGTGAGAAACGAGATCACAGCACAAAGGAGTATAGAACCAGTAGGAGTCGTGCCTTAAGATCGTGGCAACAACCTACTGAGGCGCGTAGCCGGTGGCTGGAACGCCGAGGAAGTATTGGGCTCCAAGCATTACTTCAAACAGCGGCAGGGCAGTTGACTTTAGGTTGGCTGTCTCACCTAAATCACCTAAGCAGACATAGGAGGCAATTGTGGGAGAGGGGCGACTCTAGGGTCCCGGAAGAACTCCAGGCCTACCCGTCATACGGGTGCGTCCTAGCCATATCATCTGGGGGACGGAGAAGAACATCAGAACAGAAACGAGAGTTGTGAGAAAGAACATCAGAAACAGACACAACAGTTGTGAGGACTATCCCGTGGTGCTCAGCAGGGAGGCACTACAACACACAGGCTGTTGTGAATTCTGCTCTTGGGCTCCCTCCGGTGGTTATAAGTGGTAGCACTGCTGTCTCTGGATCACAGCATTTATCAGGTGTGTTCACTTTTTGCAATTCTGACTGGGCTATTTAGTCTTGCTTGACCCTTTAGTCAGTGCCAGTTGTCCATTGTTCCTGGAGGATTCACATCCCTTCCTGGTCTCTCCTGCTTTGCTGTTCATTTCAACAAAGATAAGTTCTGGCCTTGATTTTTGCTGTCCACATGCTGTGGCCTTATTGTGCAGTTCTTTTCCATGTTTTTGTCTTGTCCAGCTTGGTCTGTATAAGGATTTGTTTAGCCAAGCTGGTATCTCTGGAGATGCAGATATACCCTCCATATCTTTAGTTAGCTGTGGAGATTTTGTATTTTCTGTGGTGGATATTTTCTAGTGTTTTAATACTGACCGCATAGTACTCTGTCCTATCCTTTCTATTTAGCTAGAAGTGGCCTCCTTTGCTAAATTCTGATTTCAGTCTGTGTATGTTTTTTCCCTCTCCTCTCACAGTCAATATTTGTGGGGGGCTGTCTATCCTTTGGGGATTTTCTCTGAGGCAAGATAGTTTTCCCTTTTCTATCTCTAGGGGTAATTAGTTCTCCGGCTGTGTCGAGATGTCTAGGGAGTGATAGGTACATTCCACTGCTACTTCTAGTTGCGGTGTTAAGTTCAGGGTCTGCGGTCAGTACAGGTTCCACCTTCTCCAGAGTACATCTCATGCTGCTCTTAGGCCACCAGATCATAACAGTACAACTGGCCAACAATGAGTTAACCGCATCTCAGAAGAAGGGAAGGAAAGTGCTGAGCCATTTTTTTTTCTGTAGTCTGTTGTGTTTTTTTTTTTCCCTCTTTACCTCTGGGTGGCTCAGGAGTTTGGCGCTGGTATGGATGTTCAGGGATTGGCTTCTCTTGTGGATCAACTTGCTGCTAGAGTACAGGGTATTTCCGATTATATCGTTCAGACTCCGGTTTTAGAGCCTAGAATTCCAACTCCTGATTTGTTTTTTGGGGATAGGTCCAAATTTTTGAGCTTTAAAAATAACTGTAAACTGTTTTTTGCTCTGAAACCCCGTTCCTCTGGTGATCCCATCCAGCAGGTTAAAATTGTTATATCTCTGCTGCGTGGTGACCCTAGGATTGGGCATTTGCCCTGGAACCTGGGAATCCGGCGTTGCTTAATGTAGACACCTTTTTTTCAGGCGCTTGGGTTATTGTATGATGAACCTAATTCAGTGGATCATGCTGAGAAGACCTTGTTGGCCCTGTGTCAGGGTCAAAAGGCGGCAGAATCATATTGCCAGAAATTTAGAAAATGGTCTGTACTGACTAAATGGAATGAGGATGCCTTGGCGGCAATTTTCAGAAAGGGTCTTTCTGAATCCGTTAAAGATGTTATGGTGGGGTTCCCCACGCCTGCTGGTCTGAGTGATTCTATGTCTCTGGCCATTCAGATTGATCGGCGCTTGCGCGAGCGCAGAGTTGTGCACACTATGGCATTGTCTTCCGAGCGGAGTCCTGAGCCTATGCAGTGTGATAGGATTGTGTCTAGAGCTGAACGACAAGGATTCAGACGTCAGAATAGGTTGTGTTTTTACTGCGGCGATTCTGCTCATGTTATTTCTGATTGCCCTAAGCGTACCAAGAGAATCGCTAGTTCTGTTACCATCAGTACTGTACAACCTAAATTTCTGTTATCTGTGACCCTGATCTGCTCATTATCGTCATTTTCTGTCATGGCATTTGTGGATTCAGGTGCCGCTCTAAACTTAATGGACTTAGAATTTGCCAGACTTTGTGGTTTCCCCTTGCAGCCTTTGCAGAGTCCTATTCCTTTGAGGGGCATTGATGCTACACCGTTGGCTAAAAATAAACCTCAGTTTTGGACACAGCTGACCATGTGCATGGCGCCAGCCCATCAGGAAGATTGTCGTTTTCTGGTGTTGCATAATTTGCATGATGCTATTGTGCTGGGTTTCCCATGGTTACAGGTGCATAATCCGGTATTAGATTGGAAATCTATGTCTGTGACTAGTTAGGGTTCTCAGGGGGTTCATGGTGACGTTCCTTTGATGTCAATTGCCTCCTCCCCCTCTTCTGAAATTCCTGAGTTTTTGTCAGATTTCCAGGATGTATTCAATGAGCCCAAGTCCAGTTCCCTTCCACCGCATAGGGACTGTGATTGTGCTATTGACTTGATTCCAGGCTGTAAGTTCCCTAAGGGCCGACTTTTCAACCTGTCTGTGCCAGAACATACCGCCATGCGGAGCTATGTTAGGGAGTCCTTGGAGAAGGGGCATATTCGGCCATCTTCTTCACCATTGGGAGCAGGTTTTTTTTTTGTTGCCAAAAAAGATGGCTCCTTGAGACCCTGTATTGATTATCGCCTCTTGAATAAGATCACGGTCAAATTCCAATACCCTTTGCCTTTGCTTTCTGAACTGTTTGGTAGGATTAAGGGGGCTAGTTGGTTTAATAAGATTGACCTTCGAGGGGCATATAATCTTGTTCGTATTAAGCAGGGTGACGAATGGAAAACTGCGTTTAATACGCCCGAAGGCCATTTTGAATACCTTGTGATGCCATTCAGACTCTCTAATGCTCCATCTGTGTTTCAGTCCTTCATGCATGATATATTTCGGAATTATCTTGATAAATTCATGATTGTATATTCGGATGATATTTTGATTTTTTCAGATGATTGGGAGTCTCATGTGAAACAAGTCAGGATGGTATTTCAGATCCCTCGTGATAATGCCTTGTTTGTGAAGGGGTCTAAGTGCCTCTTTGGAGTACAGAAGATTTCTTTTTTGGGCTTCATTTTTTCTCCCTCATCTATAGAAATGGATCTGGCTAAGGTTCAGGCCATTCATGATTGGATCCAGCCCACATCCGTGAAGAGCCTTCAGAAATTTTTGGGCTTTGATAATTTTTATCGCCGTTTCATTGCCAATTTCTCCAGTGTGGTTAAACCCCTGACCGATTTGACAAAGAAAGGCGCTGATGTGACGAATTGGTCCTCTGCGGCTGTTTCTGCCTTTCAGGAGCTTAAACGCCGATTTACTTCTGCCCCTGTGTTGCGTCAGCCGGATGTTTCTCTTCCTTTTCAGGTTGAGGTTGATGCTTCTGAGATTGGGGCAGGGGCCGTTTTGTCTCAGAGGAATTCTGATGGTTCCTTGATGAAACCGTGTGCCTTCTTTTCTCGAAAGTTTTTGCCTGCGGAACGCAATTATGATGTCGGCAATCGTGAGTTGTTGGCTATGAAGTGGGCATTTGAGGAGTGGCAACATTGGCTTGAGGGGGCCAAGCACCGTATTGTGGTCTTGACCGATCATAAGAATCTGATTTACCTCGAGTCTGCCAAACGGCTGAATCCTAGACAGGCCCGATGGTCCCTGTTTTTCTCCCATTTTGATTTTGTGGTCTCGTATCTTCCGGGTTCTAGGAATGTTAAGGCTGATGCCCTCTCTAGGAGCTTTTTGCCTGATTCTCCTGGGGTCCTTGAGCCGGTCGGCATTCTGAAGGAAGGGGTGATTCTTTCTGCCATCTCCCCTGATTTGCGACGGGTTCTTCAGGAGTTTCAGGCTGATAAACTTGACCGCTGTCCAGTGGGGAACTGTTTGTTCCTGACAGATGGACTAGTAAAGTGATTTCGGAGGTTCATTGTTCTGTGTTGGCTGGTCATACTGGGATTTTTGGTACCAGAGATTTGGTTGGTAGGTCCTTTTGGTGGCCTTCTTTGTCACGGGATGTGCGTTCTTTTGTGCAGTCCTGTGGGACTTGTGCGTGGGCCAAGCCTTGCTGTTCCCGCGCTAGTGGGTTGCTTTTGCCTTTGCCGGTCCCTGAGAGGCCTTGGACGCATATTTCTATGGATTTTATTTCGGATCTTCTGGTTTCCCAGAGGATGTCGGTTATCTGGGTGGTTTGTGACCGGTTTTCTAAGATGGTTCATTTGGTACCTTTGCCTAAGTTGCATTCCTCTTCTGATTTGGCTCCGTTGTTTTTTCAGCATGTGGTTCGTTTGCATAGCATTCCGGAGAATATTCTGTCCGATAGAGGTTCCCAGTTTGTTTCTAGGTTTTGGCGGGCCTTTTGTGCTAGGCTGGGCATTGATTTGTCTTTTTCTTCCGCATTTCATCCTCAGACAAATGGCCAAACTGAGCGAACTAATCAGACTTTGGAAACTTATTTGAGATGCTTTGTGTCTGCTGATCAGGATGTTTGGGTGGCTTTCTTGCCATTGGCCGAGTTTGCCCTTAATAATCGGGCTAGTTCTGCTACCTTGGTTTCACCCTTCTTTTGTAACTCTGGTTTTCATCCTCGTTTTTCTTCGGGGCAGGTTGAGCCTTCTCATTGTCCTGGGGTGGACTCTGTGGTTGACAGGTTGCAGCAAATTTGGGCTCATGTTGTTGACAATTTGGTGTTGTCTCAGGAGGGGGCTCAGCGTTTTGCTAACCGTCGTCGGTGTGTTGGTTCCCGGCTTCGGGTTGGGGATTTGGTCTGGTTGTCTTCCCGTCATGTTTCTATGAAGGTTTCTTCCCCTAAGTTTAAGCCTCGGTTTATTGGCCCTTATAGGATTTCTGAGATTATCAATCCAGTGTCTTTTCGTTTGGCCCTTCCAGCCTCTTTTTCCATCCATAATGTTTTTCATAGATCTTTGTTGCGGAAATATGTGGTGCCCGTTGTTCCCTCTGTTGATCCTCCTGCCCCGGTGTTGATTGATGGGGAGTTGGAGTATGTGGTTGAGAAGATTTTTGATTCTCGTTTTTCGAGGCGGAAGCTTCAGTATCTTGTCAAATGGAAGGGTTATGGCCAGGAGGATAATTCTTGGGTTGTTGCCTCCGATGTTCATGCTGAGGATTTGGTTCGTGCCTTTCATTTGGCTCGTCCGGATCGGCCTGGGGGCTCTGGTGAGGGTTCGGTGACCCCTCCTCAAGGGGGGGTACTGTTGTGAATTCTGCTCTTGGGCTCCCTCCGGTGGTTATAAGTGGTAGCACTGCTGTCTCTGGATCGCAGCATTTATCAGGTGTGTTCACTTTTTGCAATTCTGACTGGGCTATTTAGTCTTGCTTGACCCTTTAGTCAGTGCCAGTTGTCCATTGTTCCTGGAGGATTCACATCCCTTCCTGGTCTCTCCTGCTTTGCTGTTCATTTCAACAAAGATAAGTTCTGGCCTTGATTTTTGCTGTCCACATGCTGTGGCCTTATTGTTCAGTTCTTTTCCATGTTTTTATCTTGTCCAGCTTGGTCTGTATAAGGATTTGTTTAGCCAAGCTGGTATCTCTGGAGATGCAGATATACCCTCCATATCTTTAGTTAGCTGTGGAGATTTTGTATTTTCTGTGGTGGATATTTTCTAGTGTTTTAATACTGACCGCATAGTACTCTGTCCTATCCTTTCTATTTAGCTAGAAGTGGCCTCCTTTGCTAAATTCTGATTTCAGCCTGTGTATGTTTTTTCCCTCTCCTCTCACAGTCAATATTTGTGGGGGGCTGTCTATCCTTTGGGGATTTTCTCTGAGGCAAGATAGTTTTCCCTTTTCTATCTCTAGGGGTAATTAGTCCTCCGGCTGTGTCGAGATGTCTAGGGAGTGCTACTTCTAGTTGCGGTGTTAAGTTCAGGGTCTGCGGTCAGTACAGGTTCCACCTTCTCCAGAGTACGTCTCATGCTGCTCTTAGGCCACCAGATCATAACAACAGGCGCTAGAAGGTAGGCACTGATTTCCACCTGCAAAGGGAACTCTGGATGTGCCTTCGGACCGTCCGGTCTCAGCCAGCCCTGTTAGCAGTGCTCTGGATTGCAGACCCTGAAGCCTTCAGTAAAGAGGTAAAGAGACTGCAACCCTGTATCCTCGTTATTCATCGCGACTTGCACCACGCACCACCATCACACCTTTCATTGGACGCCCCTTAGCAGGGTCACGGACCGGGTCTAGCCACCGTGACAACTCCAGGACGAGACAGAAAGGCCCAGTACCGAGTACCCCGCGGCCCTGCATCTGGGGGCGCTCCACATCCATTTAACGGATCTGTTAAATGGATGGCACTAACACGATGTGAACCTAGCCTAACCTCATAAAGGGACATTTCTCTGAATTGTAAAAATTGGCCTGATCATTAACGTGCAAACCACCCTTGGGGGTTAAAGGCAATCTGTCACCAGGTTTTTGCTGCCGCTACCCCATCTGTGAGCAGCATGATGTAGGGGCCTGATTCCAACACTGTATCACTTACTGGGCTGCATGCTGCAGTTTAGATAAAATAAGTTTTATCTGCTGCAAATCAAGTAGTTCTCTGAATGCTAAGTTCTGCATAATTCCATCCATACCACAGCTTGACAGCGAAACTTTGCCATGATTTTCCACAAGCCGTCTCTGCCGGCTGTGTCGAAAGCCTTGGTCAAGTCTACAAAGGTAATGAAAAGGTTGCTACTTTGCTCCTGGCACTTTTCTTGGAGTTGGTGCGCCGCGAAAACCATACCTGCCATTCCACGTTCAACATGGAAGCCGCACTGGTTTTCGGGTAGTAGACCTTGCTTAAAGTGTTAGAGTGGGTAATTGAGCAAGAAGGGAGCCAGAATCTTTCCAGCAGTGGACAGAAGAGAGATGCTTTGATGATTGTCACAAGGTGGTTGCCTTTTCTCTTGTAGATGTGGATTAGGCTAGCATCTTTCAGCTTTTAGGGAACCTGTTTTTCCGCATGAACTGGAATAGTTTAGCCATCATTTGCATCAGGAAAATGTTGCATTGTTTCCTGTTTCTTTGCCACAGGAGGCTTGTTTTAACCCCTTACCGACCTACTAGTACGGCGGAGGTCGCGTCTCTTCCTTTGATGCGGTGAGCCCGCATCAAAATCGGGACATGTCAGCTGTTTTGAACAGCTGACATGTGCCCACAATAGCGGCGGGTGGAATCGCGATCCACGCACCACTTTTAACTAGTTAAATGCCACTGTCAAACGCTGACAGCGGCATTTAACTAGCGCTTCCGGCCATCGGGCCGGAAATGAGCGCATTGCTGACCCCGTCACGTGATCGGGGTCAGCGATGCGTCAGCATAACAACCAGAGGTCTCCTTGAGACTTCTATGGTTGTTGATGCTGGATTGCTATGAGCACCACCCTTTGGTCGGCGCTCATAGCAATGCTGTAATTCTCCTACATAGGAGCCATCTATGCTTCGCTCCTATGTAGCAGAGCCGATCAAGTTGTGCCAGCTTCTAGCCTCCCATGGATGCTATTGAAGCATGGCAAAAGTTTAAAAAAATGTTTTTAAAAATATGAAAAAATAAAAAAAAATAAAAGTTTAACCCCTTCCCCCCGAAGCCTGTTTTCAACTTCCTGACCAGGCCATTTTTTTCAATTCTGACCACTGTCACTTTATGAAGTCATAACTCTGAAACGCTTCAACGGATCCTGGTGATTCTGCTACTGTTTTCTCGTGACAAATTGTACTTTATGATAGTTGTAAAATTTCTTCGATTAGTTCATAAATAACATTTCCCACATGTGTACTATACATCACCACAATTTTGGAACCAAAATATTTTTGGGTCAGGAAGTTATAAGGGTTAAAAGTTGACCTGCGATGTTTCATTTTTTCAATAAAATTTAGGGAACCATTTTTTTTAGGGACCACCTCACACTTGAAGTCGCTTTGAGGGGTCTATATAACAGAAAATACCCAAAAGTGACACCATTCCAAAAACTGCACCCCTCAAGGTAATCAAAACCACATTTAAGAAGTTTATTAACCCTTCGGGTGCTTCACAGGAGCTGAAGCAATGTGGAAGGAAAAAATGAACATTTAATTTTTTAGTCACAAAAATGATCATTCAGCAACAATTTGTTTATTTTCACAAGGTTAAAAGGAGAAAATTATTCACTAAATTTGGTGAGCAATTTCTCCTGAATACGCCGATACCCCATATGTGGGGGAAAACTACTGTTTGGGCGCACAGCAGGGCTCGGAAGAGAAGGAGCACCTTTTGACTTTTTGAACGCAAAATTGGCTGGAATTGAGAGTGGACGCCATGTTGCATCTGAAGAGCCCCTGGTGTGCCTAAACATTGGAAAAACCCCACATGTAACCCCATTTTGGAAACTAGACCCTTTAACGAATTTATGTAGCTGTGTGTTGAGCACTTTGAACCCCCAGGTGCTTCACAGAAGTTTATAACGTAGAGCCGTGAAAAGCAAAATCACATTTTTGCCACAAAAATGATCTTTCAGCAACGATTTTTTTATTTTCACAAGTGTAAAAGGAGAAAATGGTTCACTAAAATTGTTGAGCAATTTCTCCTGAATACGCCGATACTGCGTATGTGGGGGAAAACCACTGTTTGGGCGCACAGCAGGGCTCGGAAGGAAAGGAGCACCTTTTGACTTTTTGAACGCAAAATTGGCTGGAATTGAGAGTGGACGCCATGTTGCGTTTGAAGAGCCCCTGATGTGCCTAAACATTGGAAAAACCCCACAACTGACCACATTTTGGAAACTGGACCCTTTAATGAACTTATGTAGCTGTGTGGTGAGCACTTTGAACCCCCAGGTGCTTCACAGAAGTTTATAACGTAGAGACGTGAAAAAAAAAATCAAGTTTTTGCCACGAAAATTATCTTTCAGCAAAGATTTTTTTATTTTCACAAAGGTAATGGGAGAAAATAAACCACTAAAGTTGTTGTACATTTTCTCCTGAATACGCCGATACCCCATATGTGGGGGAAAACCACTGTTTGTGCGCACGGCAGGGCTCAGAATGGAAGGAGTGCCGTTTTAGATTGCAGACTTTGATGGAATGGTCTGCGGGCGTCATGTTGCATTTGCAGAGCCCCTGATGTGCCTAAACAGTGGAAATCTCCCAAAAGTGACCCCATTTTGAAAACTAGACCTCCCAAGGAATTTATTTAGATATGTGGTGAGCACCGTAAACCTCCAAGTGCCTCACAGAAAATTATAACGTTGAGTCATGAAAATTTAAAAAAATCTAATTTTTTCCACAAAAATGATCTTTTAGCCCCAATTTTTTTATTTTCACAAAAGTCACAGGAGAAAATAGACCACTAAAGTTATTGCACATTTTCTCCTGAGTACGCCGATACCCCATATGTGGGAAAAAAACACTGTTTGTGCGCACGGCAGGGCTCAGAATGGAAGGAGTGACGTTTTGGATTGCAGACTTTGATGGAATGGTCTGCGGACATCATGTTGCATTTGCAGAGCCCCTGATGTGCCTTAACAGTGGAAATCCTCCACAATTGACCCCATTTTGAAAACTACACCTATGAAGTAATTTATCTAGAGGCATAGTTTTATAGTAATAACTATAATGCTTTTGGTTTTAGTGTATGAATTTATAATGTGGCGGTATGTGTAAGATGTGCTAGGTACATCAGATTATAGATGTGTTGTGTCAAAAGGGTATAAACTAATTTTATTAATTTGTGGACATGTGGTACGCTTTGAAACAATCCTTAATGCAAAGTCCAGGTTTCTCAGGGCAGGTTTCACCATGGTAAGTTGTGTCCTTTCGGATTCCCTTCTTGGAGCATACTCTGCACCGCTTTTGTGATCGGCCTGTCCTCGCTGCTTGGGGAACCTGTCCTGGGAAATGTTGACCTGGGACAATACGGGCACTATCAGATTCAGAAGTACTGGGGCCCTCACCTCCCCGAGTGCCAAACATTAGGGCCTTGATGACTTCCTCCTGAAACTGAAGGAAGGTGCCCGTATTGCCTGCAGATCGGGACAGCACAAAAGCATTGTACAGTGCCATCTGTACAATGTGCACGGCCAATTTTTTGTACCATACTTTGGCTTTTCGCATGGCACTGTATGATTGGAGGACCTGATCTGAAAGATCCACATCCCCCATGTACCGATTGTAATCCAAGATACAATCTGGCTTTCGGACTTGTGCTGTGGTCCCACGAACAGTGACAAGGGTGCTGTTGTCACGGTGTATGGTGGTCAGGATAAGGACATCCTTTTTGTCCTTATACTTGACTACTTGACCACCAGCATGTTGTCGCTGCATTGGGCTCTGCTTTCCCCTTTTCTCAGCATTTGCCCAAATAGCGGCTTAGGGAGGCCTCGCTGATTTTTTCGCACGGTGCCACATGCAGCTGTACCTCTGGCAGAGAGGGCCTTGAAGAGTGGGATGCTGGTGTAAAAGTTATCAATGTAGAGGTGTTAACCCTTATCCAGCAGTGGGTGCAGCAATTCCCACACAATTTTCCCACCCACCCCCAGGACGGGGGGGCATTCAGGGGGGTTAATTTGGGTGTCCTTCCCCTCGTAGACCCTAAATCTGTGGGTGTACCCTGAGGTACTCTCGCACAGTTTGTACAGCTTTATTCCGTACCTGGACCTCTTACTGGGCACATATTGTCGTAATTTTAGCCTCCCTTTGAAATGAAGGAGAGATTCATCAATAGCGATGTCTCTCTGGGGTATGTACGCCTCAGCAAATTTTCTGGTGAAGTGTTCAACCACTGGCCGAATTTTATATACACGATCAAAAAGTTAGGATCGTCTCGGGGAGGACACTGCGCATTATCACTATAATGCAAAAAGCTTTGGATCCCTTCAAATCGTGTCCTTTTCATGGCCATGCGGAATACTGGTGTATTGTAGAGAATATCAGCACTCCAGTACTGACGAATCTCTGTTTTATTTTATTATGCCCATATGCAGCACAATTCCCCAAAATTTAATCATCTCTGCTGCATTTACGGGGGTCCATCTGGCGTATGATGACGTGGGTGAAAAACTGCTGGGCATACAGGTTCGTCTGGGCCACCAAAAGATTTATTATTTCCTCACCAGGGGCGGACACAGACAGCTGGGGCCCCTGTGCAGGAAATGTGTCTGGGCCCCCCTCCTTTTAAGGCAACAAAGCTATATATATACAGTTAGGTCCATATATATTTGGACAGAGACGACATTTTTCTAATTTTGGTTATAGACATTACCACAATGAATTTTAAGCAAAACAATTCAGATGCAGTTGAAGTTCAGACTTTCAGCTTTCATTTGAGGGTATCCACATTAAAATTGGATGAAGGGTTTAGGAGTTTCAGCTCCTTAACAAGTGCCACCCTGTTTTTAAAGGGACCAAAAGTAATTGGACAATTGACTTCAAGGCTATTTCATGGACAGGTGTGGGCAGTCCCTTCGTTATGTCATTCTAAATTAAGCAGATAAAAGGCCTGGAGCTGATTTGAGGTGTGGTGCTTGCATTTGGAAGGTTTTGCTGTGAAGTAAACATGCGGTCAAAGGAGCTCTCCATGCAGGTGAAACAAGCCATCCTTAAGCTGCGAAAACAGAAAAAAAAAACATCCGTGAAATTGCTACAATATTAGGAGTGGCAAAATCAACAGTTTGGTGCATCCTGAGAAAGAAAGAAAGCACTGGTGAACTCATCAATGCAAAAAGACCTGAGCGCCCACGTAAGACAACAGTGGGGGATGATCGCAGAATAATCTCCATGGTGAAGAGAAACTTCTTCACAACAGCCAACCAAGTGAACAACACTCTCCAGGAGGTCGGCGTATCAATATCCAAATCTACCATAAAGAGAAGACTGCATGAAAGTAACTACAGAGGGTTCACTGCACGGTGCAAGCCACTCATAAGCATCAATAATAAAAAGGCTAGACTGGACTTTGCTAAAAAACATCTAAAAAAGCCAGCACAGTTCTGGAAGAACATTCTTTGGACAGATGAAACCAAGATCATCCTCTACCAGAATGATGGAAAGAGAAAAGTATGGCGAAGGCGTGGTGCAGCTCATGATCCAAAGCATACCACATCATCTGTAAACCACGGCGGAGGCAGTGTGATGGCTTGGGCATGCATGGCTGCCAGTGGCACTGGGTCACTAGTGTTTATTGATGATGTCACACAGGACTGAAGCAGCCGAATGAATTCTGAGGTATTCAGACCCACACTGTGTGCTCAGATCCAGCCAAATGCAGCCAAACTGATTGGTCGTCATTTCATACTACAGATGGACAATGACTCAAAACATAAAGCCAAAGCAACCCAGGAGTTTATTAAAGCAAAGAAGTGGAATATTCTTGAATGGCCAAGTCAGTCACCTGATCTCAACCCAATTGAGCATGCATTTCACTTGTTAAAGACTAAACTTCAGACAGTAAGGCCCACAAACAAACACCAACTGAAAACCACCGCAGTGAAGGCCTGGCCGAGCATCAAAAAGGAGGAAACACAGCGTCTGGTGATGTCCATGAGTTCAAGACTTCAGGCAGTCATTGCCAACAAAGGGTTTTCAACCAAGTACTAGAAATGAACATTTTATTTAAAATTATTTAATCTGTCCAATTACTTTTGGTCCCTTTAAAAACAGGGAGGCACATGTTAAGGAGTTGAAACTCCTAAACCCTTCATCCAATTTTAATGTGGATACCCCCAAATGAAAGCTGAAAGTCTGAACTTCAACTGCATCGGAATTGTTTTGTTTAAAATTCATTGTGGTAATGTCTATAACCAAAATTAGAAAAATGTTGTCTGTGTCCAAATATATATGGACCTAACTGTATATATATATATATATATATATATATATATATATATATATGTATGTAAAAATATATATATATATAAATATATATATATATATATATATATACGGTATATATATATATATATATATATATATATATATATATATATATATATATATATATATATACAGTACAGACCAAAAGTTTGGACACTCCTTCTCATTTAAAGATTTTTCTGTATTTTCATGACTATGAAAATTGTACATTTACATTGAAGGCATCAAAACTAGGAATTAATACATGTGGAATTTTATACTTAACAAAAAAGTGTGAAACAACTGAAATTATGTCTTATATTCTAGGTTCTTCAAAGTAGCCACCTTTTGCTTTGATGACTGCTTTGCACACTCTTGGCATTCTCTTGATGAGCTTCAATAGGTATTCACCGGGAATGGTCTTCCAACAATCTTGAAAGAGTTCCCAGAGATGCTTAGCACTTGTTGGCCCTTTTGCCTTCACTCTGCAGTCCAGCTCACCCCAAACCATCTCGATTGGGTTCAGGTCTGGTGACTGTGGAGGCCAGGTCATCTGGCGTAGCACTCCATCACTCTCCTTCTTGGTCAAATAGCCCTTACACAGCCTGGAGGTGAGTTTGGGGTCATTGTCCTGTTGAAAAATAAATGATGGTCCAACTAAACGCAAACCGGATTGAATAGCATGCCGCTGCAAGATGCTGTGGTAGCCATGCTGGTTCAGTATGCCTTCAATTTTGAATAAATCCCCAACAGTGTCACCAGCAAAGCACCCCCACACCATCACACCTCCTCCTCCATGCTTCACGGTGAGAACTAGGCATGTAGAGTCCATCCGTTCACCTTTTCAGCGTCGCACAAAGACACAGTGTTGGAACCAAAGATCTCAAATTTGGACTCATCAGACCAAAGCACAGATTTCCACTGGTCTAATGTCCATTTCTTGTGTTCTTTCGCCCAATCAAGTCTCTTCTGCTTGTTGCCTGTCTTTAGCAGTGGTTTCCTAGCAGCTATTTTACCATGAAGGCCTGCTGCACAAAGTCTCCTATTAACAGTTGTTGTAGAGATGTGTCTGCTGCTAGAACTCTGTGTGGCATTGACCTGGTCTCTAATCTGAGCTGCTGTTAACCTGCGATTTCTGAGGCTGGTGACTCGGATAAACTTATCCTAAGAAGCAGAGGTGACTCTTGGTCTTCCTTTCCTGGGGCGGTCCTCATGTGAGCCAGTTTATTTGTAGCGCTTGATGGTTTTTGCCACTGCACTTGGGGACACTTTCAAAGTTTGCCCAATTTTTCGGACTGACTGACCTTCATTTCTTAAAGTAATGATGGCCACTCATTTTTCTTTACTGAGCTGCTTTTTTCTTGCCATAATACAAATTCTAACAGTCTATTCGGTAGGACTATCAGCTGTGTATCGACCAGACGTCTGCACAACACAACTGATGGTCCCAACCCCATTTATAAGGCAATAAATTCCACTTATTAAACCTGACAGGGCACACCTGTGAATTGAAAACCATTCCCGGTGACTACCTCTTGAAGCTCATCAAGAGAATGCCAAGAGTGTGCAAAGCAGTCATCAAAGCAAAAGGTGGCTACTTTGAAGAACCTAGAATATAAGACATAATTTCAGTTGTTTCACACTTTTTTGTTAAGTATATAATTCCACATGTGTTAATTCATAGTTTTGATGCCTTCAGTGTGAAGGTACAATTTTCATAGTCATGAAAATACAGAAAAATCTTTAAATGAGAAGGTGTGTCCAAACTTTTGGTCTGTACTGTATATATATATATACATACACACACTAAGGGACTGTGCTATACATAAGTGAGTACACTTTATAGTAAGGGACTGTGTTAGACATACGGTAATAGTCGACAATAACGTTTCCTCCACCTTTCCCTGTTCCTAAATCCATTATAAATCCCCCTTCCTCCCATCCCAATCCCCCACACCCCTCATTGTCCTCCTCCCCCAGCATGCCATTATTGCCCTCTCCGCCACCTCCATGATTGCCCTCTTCACGACTTCCATTATTGCTTTCTCCCCACCACCCCATTATTGCCCATTCCACCAGCTCCATCATTGCCTCCTCCCCATCACCCCATCATTGTCCTTTCCACTGCCACCATCATTGCCTTCTCCCCCACTACCCCATCATTACCCATTCCACCACCTCCTTCATTTCCTCCTCCCCCTCCACCCCATTATTGCCCATTCACCACCTCCATCATTTCCTCCTCCCCCACCACCCCTGTCATTGCCCTCTCCATCAATCCAATCGTTGCTTTCTGCCACATCATCCCCATCATTGCTCTCTGTCAACCCAATCATTGCCTTCTGCCCCATCACTGCCCTCTCTGTCATCCCAATCATGGCCTTCTGCCCCATCACCCCATCATTGCCCTCTCTGTCAACCCAATCAATGCTTTCTTCCCCATCATTGCCCTCTCTGTCAACCCAATCATTGCCTTCTGCCCCATCACCCCCTCATTGCCCTCTCCTCCACCTACACACACAGACACACACAGCACAATTCACCTATCTGCATACACACACACAGCACCATTCACCTCTCTGCACACACACACACACAGCACCATTCACCTCTCTGCATACACCCACAGCACCATTCACCTCTCTGCATACACACACAGCACCATTCACCTCTCTGCATATACACACACACAGGCACACCTCACCTCACCTCTGCACACGGTATTCTGAAGCTCACCATCGCTGGCAGCATCCTGTCTCGCACAGCTGTGGCGCTGAATGATGATGTCATTCAGCCACTGCTGTGTGAGCCATAACAGCTCCAGATCCAGGCTGGCGGGCATGCTGGGACTTCTGCTCCATCGGGTATGCTCTGTCCCCCCATTTATACAGCAGATGTCTTGTCCTTGTTGCTTCGTATCTGAACACCCCCCACTTCAGAGATGGACACCCGCTCCTTACATGCATCGGACTGCATGGCTGGCACCTGGGGGCCCTGGCTGTGCTTGTGGTTGCCATGGTGTCGGGAGCAGCCGTGCAAACGGGCCTCTGAATTTCCTGGGATCTTGTGGCCCCGCCCCCCACAATGCGCAGAGGATTGTGAAGGATCATTCAGTCAGCACTCGCACTGCAGCAAGAAAAGGTGGGAAGTGAAAGCGAGACGGATCCATTCCCTGCAGCTCTGCTCCCATTCTCTGTTGCAGGTAGCGGAGCTGCGGGGATTGCTCCCTGCCCGCCGCACATGAGGGCGATCTGGCTAGGGGCCCCCCGGAGCCTTGGGGCCGGATAAACTGGCCAGATAGCCCTCATTAATAGCTGCCCTGCAGAGGCCCCCCGGAGCCTCTGGGCCCCGGTGCAGCCGCACCGGTTGAACCGGCGGTATGTCCACCCATGTTCCTCACTGAAAAAGAATTTGAAGAAGTCAATTTCAGTGAGGCCAGTGGTGTCAAACTGGATTCCTGAGCTGCTGCTGAAATCCGGAATGACGGGCTGAAAATTTTCAGGGGGTGCAATCCATACGGGATCGATTGCTGCAGGAGTTGCCTGGGTCCTAGGGCGCCTTGTTGGGGGTCCTTCCTCACCAGATGAGGAGGAGGAGGAATAGAGGAATGTGGGATCTTCCTCACTGGCTGAATCCGTGTAGGACGCAAGGATGGCGTAAGCCTCCTCTGGTGAATAGCGCCTTGTTGACGAATGGGCCATTTTTATTTTTTTTCCCAAACCCCGGGGATGTGTATGTAAGTGTTGCTTTTACACGTGTAATGTGTGGGGCTTGTGTATAGGGTACTCTTTATTACAACAAAACAGAGTAAAAAGAAGTAGAGAGTTAAAATGTAGAAGAAAAAATGTAAAGAAAAATCAGATTTAAAAAAAAGTTTGTATAAAAAAAAACAGACGTTCACTACACTAATGCCCTCCTTATAAATTATTTTTTACAAAAGAAAAACGGACGTCACCAACAATGTGACGTACGCTCCCCTAATGCACTTTTTATGCAAGAAAAAAAAAAGAAGCTACCTCCCTACCTATAAAACTACTCTGTACTTTTTTTTTTCTAAAACAAGATCTGTCATCACTAACGCGATGACGCCGGCTGTACTAACACGCTACCACTAAAACTACGCTGTACAATTTTTTTTTCTCTAAAAGAAGATCTGTCGTCATTAACGATGTGATGCCGGCTACACTACCTTGCTATGTCTAAAACTATGCTGTACTAACTACTATTATTTTTTTCTAAAAAAAACTTGGACGTCGCTTAGACTGCGAAATCCACTACACTAACTAGCTAAAAAAGAAAATTTCCCGTGGCGCAGTCTCTGATCAGCAGCAATACTGATCAAAGCGCTGCGGACACAGGAAGAGCACGAATGCTCTGCGCAGGACGACGCGCACAGGAAAAAAAGCGCAAATAAAGCGAGCTAAAAATGCAATTGGAGGGGGGACGTCACCAAACACTGACGCCGGCTGCTCTACTTTGCTATGTCTAAAACTACACTATACTAACTACGATTATTATTTTTTTCTAAAAAAAATCGGACATCACTTAGACTGCGAAGTCCGCTACACTAACTAGATAAAAAAGAAAAATTCCCGTGACGCAGTCTCTGATCAGCAGCGATACTGATCAAAGCGCTGCGGACAAAGGAAGAGCACGAATGCTCTGCGCGGGACGCCGCACACAGGAAAAAAAGCGCAAAAAAGTGCGCAAAAAATCAATTGGAGGGAAGAGAGGGAGGGGGTACTGGAACAGGGATGGGGGAATGGGAAAGGGGTGGGGGAGGTGATGCTGCTGTGCTCACAGGAGTCACACAGCAGGCAGATGGCAGCACAGCACAGATCGCAGGAGATCAGCACAGGAGGCAGAAGATTGCAGGGACGATCGCACTGGCCACCAATAGAATCTTTTACTCAGGTGACACAGAGGGGCTTAGACCACCGCTCTGCACGCCAAATCTGATGTAAAGATTTGGTGCAGGGCGGTGATCGCTATTTTAAATTAACCCCTTTGGCGCTGATTGGCTAGAAGCTATTGTTCAGCCAATCAGCGCCATAGGGGTTAATCAGGTGAGGTGACGAGGTAATCACCCCACCTACTGTGATGGCTGTGATTGGTGCTACGTCACACAGCACCAATCACAGCCTGTCACATGCTTTTTTTTTTTTTACAACTTTGAAGTGGCAGAGGGTAAGGTCGCCCATGTATATCCATGATCTGGCCCAGCAAAACTTCCACACTCAGATTCCATCTTAACAAACGTATCTTTACTGTTATACATTTTCCTTAACACAGCGGAACGCAATAATAGACAATACAAAAATATGCCTATTCACAGAGATAACGTGTAATAACAAACTATCCCTCACTGTCCCTATCCACACGTTACCAGTTCCTTTGCTCCAGGAGGTTATCTTCCCACGTCGCAGGCCTGTCTGTCACTGCAGGGGGACGCTCCAGCCGAAGAGGAAACAACAGGGATTAAACAAAACTCTGTCTCTCAGGTCCAGGCCGTAGTCCTTGGGGTTCAGCCGGTAAGGGTGGAATGTTCAGCCTCTCAACAGAGTACCCGCTTACAGTTCATGGGCTCCAGGATCTGTGAAGATGTCACCGCTGAGTGCTCCGCAGTGTGGCAGCTGGGAACAAGCTGGATGTCAGCTTCCGAGAGAGAGAGGTCATCCAGGCAATCTTCTATATCGCATCTACGGGAGGACGCCAGCACACACCGACCTCTCTCTGCGCACACCAGTTTCCCGGGTATTCTCTTTCCCTCCCCTTCCTGTTCACATGACACAACAGGGGGAAGTTTAGCCAATACAGTTTGTTTCTCTGTAATCACATTCGGCATAGGTATAACTTTTGGCCACACGGGTGCAGTGTCTGTCACAGATTCTATGTCAATGATAATAGAACAGTCATAGCCGGCCAGCTCACTACACGCCCCCCCACTCAAAGGTTGGCAGTCCCTGTCAACGACTGACTCCAGGGCGGCGATGGCTGTGGAGGTTGTAGGACCCGGCTGTGAAGAGGGCCACACATATTGGTCTCTGTAGGACTGTCCCGGGGGCACTCCTGCGGTGGTCCTCGCCGTCCGCCTAACGGGTGCTAGTCTCTCTCCCCGATCGGTCACCCCACTCTCTACCCCAGTCGGTAAGTCGGTCAGGCGAGCAGGGGTAGGGATGTCTTTCACCTCTACATCCCCGGTATTGGTGTCTCCCACAGTATTAGTGATATCCATCTCTCTAGGTATCACAGGAGGGGAGTCAGGCTGAGAACGACAGGGGCGCAACATGTTACGGTGCAGGGTGCGGAGGCTGCCGCTGTCTTCGCCTTGTACTTGGTAGACGGGGCCACCAGGGTACGGGTGTCCGATTATTCGATAGACTTCGGTCTCCCACTTGGGCCGGAGTTTTCCTTGCGGTTTCTTTATACGAACCAGGACCAGTTGACCCACATTCAGTAGGTCTTCTTGTACTGGAAGTGGATTAGCGTGGACCTGGTCCTGGATCTGCTGTTCCACCAGCCGGTAGACAGTCTCCATCCTTTGACGGCGTGCTTGTAGCCAGGAAGGATAGGTACCACAGGTGTCTTCGTCAGAGTTAGACAGGTGTAGCTCATGGATGCCTTTGCCTGGGCGGCCAAAAAGGAGGGTGTAAGGCGTGTATCCGGTGACAGAATGGACTTGATTGTTATAGGCCCACAGCAGTTCTGGGAGGAATCGAGGCCAGTCGGGTTTTTTGTCTTCTGCTAAGGTTCGGATCAGTTGTAAGAGGGTCCAGTTGAAATGTTCACACGCGCCATTCCCTTGTGGATGATACGGGGTGGTCCTGGACTTCTTGATTCCATACATCTGCTGAAGTTCTTCAATGACTCGCCCTTCGAAACACGCCCCCTGATCAGAGTGCAGCCGCTCCGGACACCCGTAGACCCGAATGAAGTGTTGACAGATGGCCTGTGCAGCCGATTCAGCAGTCTGATCTTTGGTAGCAACAGCGACGGCGAATTTCGTGAAGTGGTCCACCATCACCAGACAGTACTGGTAGCCACTATTCGCCGTTCCGATCAACAGATAGTCCACCATCAACAATTCGAGGGGCCTGGATGTGCTAATAGTCTGGACGGGTGCACGCTGCTCAGTAGACTTGTGGAGTTCACATGTACGACATCTTAGGCAGACGTTTTCAACCAGCTTATGGAGTCCTGGGCAAAAAATGAATTACTGGGTCCACCGGAGGGTCTTGTCTACGCCGAAGTGGCCATTCCTTCTGTGGGCTTCAGCCACCATCTCATGGGCCAGCTGCACCGGGACGACAATCTGCAAACATTCTTCCAGCATATGGGATAAAACTGCCCTGCGATACAAGACTCCATCCTTCACGATCAGCCGATCCCATTGGGCAAGTAGGGCAGAGGCCCTAATTGATAATCGGGCTCTTACTTCGGAGGGTGGTTTTTCTTGTGTCTTCACGTACTGCTTTAGTAAGACGTGTTCAGGGTCTCGATCTTGAAGCTTGGCCCATTCTTGTTGGGACAGGGGGGACCCCACTACGGCTTTGATCCCGCCTACAGCATACTGGCGGCTATCTTCTATTTGTTTAGCTAGCCGGGCAAAGTCGGGCAGTTCATCTTCCTCCAACTCTTCATCCCAGTCCCCCACTGGCGGGGATGATGTCACTCTGGAAAGGCTGTCAGCATTCTGATTCTCCGTCCCTGCTCTGTATTTAATTTTGTATTGGAATCTAGAGAGCCTTGCCATCCAGCGCTGTTCCATTGCCCCTAGTTTGGCATTTTCTAGGTGGGCGAGAGGATTGTTGTCTGTCACGACCAGCACCTCCGCCCCTGTCAGGTAGCCAGCAAATTTCTCTGTCATGGCCCAGGTCAGGGCCAGGAGTTCCAGGCGGAAAGAGCTGTAGTTGATGGGGTTCTTTTCGGTGTCACGGAGGGATCTACTGGCATAGGCTATTACGCGTTCCTTGTTATCTTGGACTTGGGAGAGGACCGCCCCGAGACCTTGAAGGCTGGCGTCGGTGTATAACTGGAACGGCAAGGTGTAGTCAGCGTATGCCAGAACAGGGGGTGATGTCAGAGCAGCCTGGAGCGCCCGGAAGGATTTTTCTTGGTCGGGCCCCCAGCTGATGCGTCGTCCTCTGGGACTGTTCGCGGTCCCTCGGAGGGTCTCATGCAGTGGTTCCGCAAGCCAGGCAAAGTCCTTGACAAATCGGCGGTAATAGCCCGCTAGCCCCAGGAAAGCCTGGACTTCTTTGATGGTAGTTGGTTATGGCCACTCTCGGACAGCTGCTATCTTCTCTGGAGAGGGTTGGACACCTTCGGCCGAGATCCGGTGTCCCAGGTAATCGATCTCCTGCTGGAATAGACGGCACTTGCTGGGCTTCAACTTCAAGCCGTGTCTCTTCAAGCGCTGTAACACTTTGCCAAGCTAGTGAAGATGATCCTCAAAGGTGGCGGAGTATACCACGATGTCATCAAGGTATATCAGCGTGAATTCAAAGTTGAAATCTCCCAGACAGCGTTCCATCAGTCTCTGAAAAGTCCCTGGTGCGTTACTCAAGCCGAATGGCATCCGGTCAAACTCGTACAGGCCCATGGGAAGGATGAAGGCGGTCTTTTCTCTGTCCTTCTCACTCATGGGGACCTGCCAATATCCACTGGCCAAGTCTAGAGACGAAAAATATTTGGCCTTTTTCAGGGCGGTCAGTGACTCTTCGATCCGGGGGAGTGGATAGGAGTCCCGGATCGTACAAGCGTTCAGCCGACGGTAGTCTATGCAAAATCTCAGGGATCCATCTTTCTTTTTGACTATCACCACGGGTGCAGCCCATGGGCTCTGGCTCTCCCGCACCACTCCGGCGTGTAGCATAGATTCCAAGAGGCTTTTCACCTCCTGGTATTGTTGAGGTGGTATTTGTCGGTACCTCTCGCGAATAGGGGCAGTATCGCCCATGGGGATCTCGTGTTGGATACTGGTGGTGTACCCAAAGTCGGTGTCATGCTTTGCAAAGGAATCTTGCTGTTCTCGCAGTAGTTTCTCCACTTGAGACACTTCCTGTTTAGTGTACTGGGACGGTTCCAGTTTCACTTTTTCCAGTAGTTTTCGCCCAATGTCTTCATCATCTACTTGAGCATTTATGGCTGAGACAGTTACCGTCCAGCCATCTTCTGTAGACGGGGTGAATTGTAAGGGTCCCATGGGGTTCACTTCTGTGGGTAGAGCATATACTCTGGCAAGTTGCGTGCCAGCTTCAAGGGCTACACCTACGTCTGCGGTGTTGTTCAGCCTGACAGGGACTCTTCCGTTCCTCACGACGGCTAGGGTGCGGGCGACTAGTGGGTTTAGCTTACTCCCACTTGGAGCCCTCGGCTCGATTAACACTTCAACTCCTTCAAGCTGTCGGTTGGTGTTAAGAGGCAGGGAAATGACTGTCTCTTTTTCAGCGGGCAAAGTAATCCGGGTACAGCGGGGCACTTTAATGGCTGCTAGGGGTAGTTGTTCCTTTGCCATCTGTTGAAGTCCAACGGTCCGGATTACGCGCTGGAACGCCAGACGAGTCGGTTTATGTTTGGTAACTTTCTGCCAGTACTTGGGCCCTTTTCTTGTCAACAGCATAAGATCCAGGTCTTTCAAGATATTCATTCCGATTATTACTGGGGTCTCGGAGCCGAAGCCTTCCTTGACAATGACGATTCCTCGTTTCCCTAGGTCTTGTCCGCAGGTCTTCGTATCCATCCAGGCGACTCCGGTTACTGGAATGGGTAGGTTATTAGCCGCAATTATCTTAATGGTGGTATCTGGATCACAAGCAGTTCTTGGTTTGAGGTACTTTTCATAAAACTGTTCAGAGATCGTGGTCACTTGCGACCCAGTGTCCATCAATCCTTGCACTGTAACTCCCTCCAGAATAACTTCAAGTGTAGGACTACTCGAGGCAAGAGTACACCGTTGCTGGCTCTGTATTTCTACACCCCATTCTCTGCCCCCCCTGCTGCTCGAACCTCAGCTGCAGGGGTGTCTAGTTTAACGGCGGCCATTGTGGTGAGACCTGGCGTGGCGGCTCTGCTCGTGGATGTAGCTGATATTCTGTTCGTCGTGGTAACTGATGGTTTGTTCGTTGAGGACAATGATTCACCCTATGACGAGGGTCACCACATGACCAACATGGTCCCGCGGGACGGCTAGGTTGCATCCGCTGGTCTCTCTGTCATTCTAGTGTTAACTGTGACACCTGTTGCTGTAAATCTGCTACCATCTGTTTCAGCTCCTCGGTGTCACTGTTGGGCTGTTTAATGTCTAATATGGATCTGCACGCAGCACTTTGAGTCCCCACATCCATGACGGGTCCCCTAGAACGTTCTATGGCTTCCTGCTTGACTTCAGCGAAGGTGAGAGTCGGCGTCATCCGAATCAAGTCCTGTAGTGTACGGTTAAGATACTGGTCTCTCAGCCCTATAACGAATTGATCTCTCAGTACCAGATCACGAGGAGCTATGTTAGCCAGTTGTTCCCCTTTTGCACAGACTTGTTCAAGGAGTACCTGAAGGGCATTTGCATATTGGGGAATGTCCTCCCATTCAAGCTGTGTCCGTCTAAAGAACAGGTATCGCAGTGTTCCCTGGTACGTAGTAGGCCCATAGGTCTTTTCCAGCACCCGCACCAAATCCTCCAACGCATGCTGCCCCCTGACCGTCTCCAGTCTGACTGTCGTCCATGCCTCCCCCTCTAGCGTCAGTACCGCCATTTCTGCCAAGGTCTTAGGGTCAATATTATACATTTCTCCCAGTATCCGCACTTGTTCCGCCCACTCTGGTACGGGGTAGTTTCGCCCGCCAAACTTCCTGACCTGGTTTACAATGGACACCGGAGGCGGTTTCTGACTGTACACTGGGCCTGGGTGGGAATCTTGCTGGGCACAGATCCTGCCGACTACGCCAGATGAAGTGGCAGAGGGTAAGGTCGCCCATGTATATCCATGATCTGGCCCAGCAAAACTTCCACACTCAGATTCCATCTTAACAAACGTATCTTTACTGTTATACATTTTCCTTAACACAGCGGAACACAATAATAGACAATACAAAAATATGCCTATTCACAGAGATAACGTGTAATAACAAACTATCCCTCACTGTCCCTATCCACACGTTACCAGTTCCTTTGCTCCAGGAGGTTATCTTCCCACGTCGCAGGCCTGTCTGTCACTGCAGGGGGACGCTCCAGCCGAAGAGGAAACAACAGGGATTAAACAAAACTCTGTCTCTCAGGTCCAGGCCGTAGTCCTTGGGGTTCAGCCGGTAAGGGTGGAATGTTCAGCCTCTCAACAGAGTACCCGCTTACAGTTCATGGGCTCCAGGATCTGTGAAGATGTCACCGCTGAGTGCTCCGCAGTGTGGGAGCTGGGAACAAGCTGGATGTCAGCTTCCGAGAGAGAGAGGTCATCCAGGCAATCTTCTATATCGCATCTACGGGAGGACGCCAGCACACACCGACCTCTCTCTGCGCACACCAGTTTCCCGGGTATTCTCTTTCCCTCCCCTTCCTGTTCACATGACACAACAGGGGGAAGTTTAGCCAATACAGTTTGTTTCTCTGTAATCACATTCGGCATAGGTATAACTTCTGGCCACACGGGGGCAGTGTCTGTCACAGATTCTATGTCAATGATAATAGAACAGTCATAGCCGGCCAGCTCACTACAACTTTATTGGCAGCTTTGCTGTGATTGGCTGGTGAGAGTTCACCAACCAATCACAGCGATCGCCGACGTGGGGGGGGGCGGATCAGCCCCTCGTGGTGACGTGCCAGGATGGTCTGCTGTCAGAAACAGCAGCCATCCTCACCCGGTCACCGTGCGATGCAGCGCCGTACTAGTACTGCGGTTTGCGGAACGCAGTTCCCGCAAAGCAGTACCAGTACGGCGCATGTCAGGAAGGGGTTAAATCACCCCCCTTTTCACCCTATTCAAAATAAAACAATAAAAAAAAATCAAACCTACACATATTTGGTATCACCGTGTTCAGAATTGCCCGATCTATCAATAAAAAAAAAAGATTAACCTGATCGCTAAACGGCGTAGCGATCAAAAAATTTGAAACGCCAGAATTACATTATTTTGGTCGCCACAACATTGCATTAAAATGCAATAACGGATGATAAAAGGAATGTATCTGCACCGAAATATTATCATTAAAAACATCAGCTCGGCACGCAAAAAATGAGCCCTTGCCTGACCCCAGATCACGAAAAATGGAGACGCTACAGGTCTCGGAAAATTGCGCAATTTTTTTTTTTTTTTAACCCCTTAATCCCATATGATGTACTATCCCGTCAAGGTGACCTGGGACTTAATTCCCAGTGACGGGATAGTTCTTCATATGCGATCGGCCGCGCTCACGGGGGGAGCGCGGCCGATCGCGGACGGGTGTCAGCTGACTATCGCAGCTGACATCCGGCACTATGTGCCAGGAGCGGTCACGGACCGCCCCCGGCACATTAACCCCCGGCACACTGCGATCAAACATGATCGCAGTGTACCGGCGGTACAGGGAAGCATCGTGCAGGGAGGGGGCTCCCTGCGGGCTTCCCTGAGACGATCGGTACAAGGCGATGTACTCACCTTGTACCAAGCGTCTCCTCCCTGCAGTCCCCGGATCCAAAATGGCCACGGGGCTGCATCCGGGTACTGCAGGGAGTACTTCCGGGTCCACAGCAGGCGCTGGTAAGCCTGCAGCGCTGTCAGTCAGATCGCTGATCTGACAGAGTGCTGTGCAAACTGTCAGATCAGCGATCTGTGATGCCCCCCCTGGGACAAAGTAAAAAAGTAAAAAAAAAAATTCCACATGTGTAAAAAAAAAAAATATTATTCCCATAAATACATTTCTTTATCTAAATAAAAAAAAAACAATAAAAGTACACATATTTAGTATCGCCGCGTCCGTATTGACCCAACCTATAAAACTGTCCCACTAGTTAACCCCTTCAGTGAACACCGTAAGAAAAAAAAAAAACGAGCCAAAAAACAACGCTTTATTATCATACCGCTGAACAAAAAGTGGAATAACATGTGATCAAAAAGATGGATATAAATAACCATGGTACCGCTGAAAACGTCATCTTGTCCTGCAAAAAACAAGCCACAATACAGCATCATAAGCAAAAAAATAAAAAAGTTATAGTCCTCAGAATAAAGTGATGCCAAAATAATTATTTTTTCTATAAAATAGCTTTTATCATATAAAACCGCCAAAACATAAAAAAATGATATAAATGAGATATCGCTATAATCATGCTGACCCGACGAATAAAACTGCTTTATCAATTTTACCAAACGTGGAACGGTATAAACGCCTCCCCCAAAAGAAATTCATGAATAGCTGGTTTTTGGTCATTCTGCCTCACAAAAACCAGAATAAGGGTACGTTCACACAGGACTTTTTTGCTGCTTTTTTTTGCTGCTTTTTTTTATGCTAATTTTCAGCTGCTTTTTACAGTACCAGTAAAGCCTATGAGATTTCAGAAATCTCATGCACACACGTTGGTTTTTTGTTTGATCAGTTTTTTCTGCTTTGCTGCTTTTTTTGGACATAGGGCATGTCACTTCTTTCAGCGTTTTTGCAGCGTTTTTGCAGCGTTTTTTCACCCATTGACTTGAATGGGTGATGAAAAAAAACGCTGCAAAAACGCTGAAAAAACGCATGTAGCATTATTTGCTGCTTTTTTTGTGCAGAAAATCATGGCCAGCAGGAAGGGATCTCACAGCCAAGAGCTTAGGGGTGTGGTTAGTGAGGTGTGAAGAGCCATTGTGAGCCATTGTGAGGTGTGAAGAGCCATTGTGAGCTGGGTCCTGATTGTGATCTATTGTGAGGGAGTTCCTGGTAGTGAGGTGTGAAGAGCCATTGTGAGCCATTGTCAGGTGTGAAGAGCCATTGTGAGGTGTCCTGATTGTGATCTATTGTGAGGGAGTTCCTGGTAGTGAGGTGTGAAGAGCCATTGTGAGCCATTGTGAGGTGTGAAGAGCCATTGTGAGGTGTCCTGATTGTGATCTATTGTGAGGGAGTTCCTGGTAGTAAGGTGTAAAGAGCCATTATGAGGTGTCCTAGCAGCTGAAAATTGGCATAAAAAAAAGCAGCAAAAATCTGCAGCAAAAATCTGCAGCAAAAAAGTCCTGTGTGAACATACCCAAAAAACGCACCAAAAACGCACCAAAAAAACGCACCTAAATTAGCATAAAAAAAAGCAGCAAAAAAAAAGCAGCAAAAAAGTCCTGTGTGAACGTACCCTAAAAAGCGATCAAAAAATGTCATGTGCCTGAAAATTTTACCAGTAAAAACGACAACTCGTCCCGCAAAAAACAAGACCTCACATGACTCTGTGGACCAAAACATGGAAAAATTATAGGTCTCAAAATGTGGAGATGCAAAAACTTTTTTGCTATAAAAAGCGTCTTTTAGTGTGTGACAGCTGCCAATCATAAAAATCTGATATAAAAAAATGCTATAAAAGTAAGTCAAACCCCCCTTCATCACCCCCTTAGTTAGGGAAAAATAATAAAATTAAAAAAATGTATTTATTTCCATTTTCCCATTAGGATTAGGGTTAGGGCTAGGGTTAGGATTAGGGCTAGGGTTAGGGTTAGGGCTAAGGTTAGGGCTAGGGTTAGGGCTAGGGTTGGAGCTAAAGTTAGGGTTAGGGTTGGGGCTAAAGTTAGGGTTAGGGTTGGGGCTAAAGTTAGGTTTAAGGTTGGGGCTAAAGTTAGGGTTTGGATTACATTTATGGTTGGGATTAGGGTTAGGGGTGTGTCAGGGTTAGGGGTGTGGTTAGGGTTACCGTTGGGATTAGGGTTAGGGGTGTGTTTGGATTAGTTTCAGTTATAATTGGGGAGTTTCCACTGTTCAGGCACATCTGGGGCTCTCCAAACGCGACATGGCGTCCGATCTCAATTCCAGCCAATTCTGCGTTGAAAAAGTAAAACAGTACTCCTTCCCTTCCAAGCTCTGCTGTGCGCCCAAACAAGGGTTTACCCCAACATATGGGGTATCAGCGTACTCGGAACAAATTGGACAACAACGTTTGGGGTCCAAGTTCTTTTGTCATCCTTGGGAAAATAAAAATTTGGGGGGGCTAAAAATCATTTTTGTGGGAAAAAAAAAGATTTTTTATTTTCACAGCTCTGCGTTGTAAACTGTAGTGAAACACTTGGGGGTTCAAAGTTCTCACAACATATCTAGATAAGTTCCTTGGGAGGTCTAGTTTCCAATATGGGGTCACTTGTGGGGGGTTTCTACTGTTTGGGTACATCAGGGGCTCTACAAATGCAAAGTGACGCCTGCAGACCAATCCATCTAAGTCTGCATTCCAAATGGCGCTCCTTCCCTTCCGAGCTCTGCCATGCGCCCAAACAGTGGTTCCCCCCACATACGGGGTATCAGCATACTCAGGACAAATTGGACAACAACTTTTGGGGTCCAATTTCTCCTGTTACCCTTGGGAAAATACAAAACTGGGGGCTAATAAATAATTTTTGTGGAAAAAAAAATATTTTTTCTTTTCACGGCTCTGCATTATAAACTGTAGTGAAACACTTGGGGGTTTAAAGTTCTCACAACACATCTAGATAAGTTCCTTGGGAGGTCTAGTTTCCAATATGGGGTCACTTTTTTGGGGGGTTTCTACTGTTTGGGTACATCAGGGGCTCTGCAAATGCAACGTGACGCCTGCTGTTGTGAATTTGCTTTTTGCTCCCTCTAGTGGTTACTAGTTTTTTGACTCTGGTTTTTCTGTCATTCCTTTTATCCGCACCTGGGTCGTTAGTTAGGGGTGTTGCTATATAAGCTCCCTGGACCTTCAGTTCAATGCCTGGCAACGTAGTTATCAGAGCTAGTCTTCTGTGCTCTTGTCTACTGATCCTGGTTCCAGTTATCTCAGCTAAGTCTGCCTTTTGCTTTTTGCTGTTTGTTTTGGTTTTGTATTTTTGTCCAGCTTGTTCCAAATCTATATCCTGACCTTTGCTGGAAGCTCTAGGGGGCTGGTGTTCTCCCCCCGGACCGTTAGACGGTTCGGGGGTTCTTGAATTTCCAGTGTGGATTTTGATAGGGTTTTTGTTGACCATATAAGTTACCTTTCTTTATTCTGCTATCAGTAAGCGGGCCTCTCTGTGCTAAACCTGGTTCATTTCTGTGTTTGTCATTTCCTCTTACCTCACCGTCATTATTTGTGGGGGGCTTCTATCCAGCTTTGGGGTCCCCTTCTCTGGAGGCAAGAAAGGTCTTTGTTTTCCTCTACTAGGGGTAGCTAGATTCTCCGGCTGGCGCGTGTCATCTAGAATCAACGTAGGAATGATCCCCGGCTACTTCTAGTGTTGGCGTTAGGAGTAGATATATGGTCAACCCAGTTACCACTGCCCTATGAGCTGGATTTTTGTATTCTGCAGACTTCCACGTTCCTCTGAGACCCTCGCCATTGGGGTCATAACAGTTTGCCAGGCCAGTATTAAATGTTTAATGCATTGCAGAAGAGGGATTATAAGAAAGAAGATTCTGAGTTTTTTTTTTTTTTCCTCCTTCCCCTTTACCTCAGAGTGGCTATGCTTGCTGCAGACATGAATGTCCAGACCTTGATTACAAGTGTGGACCAGCTGGCTACTCGTGTGCAGGGCATACAAGACTATGTTATCAGAAATCCTAGGTCAGAACCTAAAATACCGATTCCTGAACTGTTTTCCGGAGACAGGTTTAAGTTTAGGAATTTCGTGAATAATTGTAAATTGTTTTTGTCCCTGAGACCCTGTTCATCTGGAGATTCTGCTCAGCAAGTTAAAATTGTGATTTCGTTCTTACGGGGCGACCCTCAGGATTGGGCTTTTTCGCTGGCGCCAGGAGATCCGGCATTGGCTGATCTTGATGCGTTTTTTCTGGCGCTCGGTTTACTTTATGAGGAACCCAATCTTGAGATTCAGGCAGAAAAGGCCTTGCTGGCTATGTCTCAGGGGCAGGACGAGGCTGAAGTGTATTGCCAAAAATTTCGGAAATGGTCCGTGCTGACACATTGGAACAAGTGTGCACTGGCCGCTAATTTTAGAAATGGCCTTTCTGAAGCCATTAAGAATGTTATGGTGGGTTTTCCCATTCCCACAGGTCTGAATGATACTATGGCACTGGCTATTCAAATTGACCGGCGGTTGCGGGAGCGCAAAACCGCAAATTCCCTCATGGTGTTGTCTGAACAGACACCTAATTCGGTGCAATGTGATAGAAAAACCGCAAATTCCCTCATGGTGTTGTCTGAACAGACACCTGATTTAATGCAATGTGATAGAATCCTGACTAGAAATGAGCGGAAAATTCATAGACGCCGGAATGGCTTGTGCTACTACTGTGGTGATTCTACACATGTTATCTCAGCATGCTCTAAACGTATAGCTAAGGTTGTTAGTCCTGTCACCGTTGGTAATTTGCAACCTAAATTTATTCTGTCTGTAACTTTGATTTGCTCACTGTCATCTTATCCTGTCATGGCGTTTGTAGATTCAGGTGCTGCCCTGAGTCTCATGGATCTCTCATTTGCTAAGCGCTGTGGATTTACTCTTGAACCATTAGAAAATCCTATTCCTCTTAGGGGTATTGATGCTACACCATTGGCAGCAAATAAACCGCAGTATTGGACTCAGGTTACCATGTGCATGACTCCTGAACACCGCGTGGTGATACGTTTCCTGGTTTTACATAAAATGCATGATTTGGTTGTTTTAGGGCTGCCATGGTTACAGACCCATAATCCAGTCCTGGACTGGAAGGCTATGTCAGTCTCAAGTTGGGGCTGTCGTGGTATTCATGAGGATTCCCTGCCTGTGTCTATTGCTTCTTCTACGCCTTCGGAAGTTCCGGAGTATTTGTCTGATTATCAGGATGTCTTCAGTGAGTCTGAGTCCAGTGCACTGCCTCCTCATAGGGACTGTGACTGTGCTATAGATTTGATCCCAGGCAGTAAATTTCCTAAGGGAAGACTGTTTAATCTGTCGGTACCTGAACATACCGCTATGCGTTCATATATCAAGGAGTCTCTGGAAAAAGGACATATTCGTCCGTCTTCTTCCCCTCTTGGTGCGGGATTCTTTTTTGTGGCAAAAAAGGACGGATCCTTGAGACCTTGTATTGATTATCGGCTTTTGAATAAGATCACTGTCAAATTTCAGTATCCTTTACCGCTGTTGTCTGACTTGTTTGCCCGGATTAAGGGTGCCAAGTGGTTCACCAAGATAGACCTTCGTGGTGCGTACAACCTTGTGCGCATTAAGCAAGGTGATGAATGGAAAACCGCATTCAATACGCCCGAAGGTCATTTTGAGTACTTGGTGATGCCTTTTGGGCTCTCCAATGCGCCTTCAGTTTTTCAGTCCTTTATGCATGACATTTTCCGGAAGTATCTGGATAAATTTTTGATTGTTTATCTGGATGATATTTTGGTTTTTTCTGATAATTGGGATTCGCATGTGGAGCAGGTCAGGTTGGTCTTTAAAATTTTGCGTGAAAATTCTTTGTTTGTCAAGGGCTCAAAGTGTCTCTTTGGTGTACAGAAGGTTCCCTTTTTGGGGTTCATTTTTTCCCCTTCTGCTGTGGAGATGGACCCAGTCAAGGTCCGAGCTATTCTTGATTGGACTCAGCCCTCGTCAGTTAAGAGTCTTCAGAAGTTCTTGGGCTTCGCTAACTTCTACCGTCGTTTTATCGCTAATTTTTCTAGCATTGTGAAACCTTTGACGGATATGACCAAGAAGGGCTCCGATGTAGCTAACTGGGCTCCTGCTGCCGTGGAGGCTTTCCAGGAGTTGAAACGCCGGTTTACTTCGGCGCCTGTTTTGTGCCAGCCTGACGTCTCACTTCCCTTTCAGGTTGAGGTGGATGCTTCGGAGATTGGGGCAGGGGCCGTTTTGTCGCAGAGAGGCCCTGGTTGCTCTGTTATGAAACCTTGTGCCTTTTTCTCTAGGAAGTTTTCGCCTGCCGAGCGAAATTATGATGTGGGCAATCGGGAGTTGTTGGCCATGAAGTGGGCATTTGAGGAGTGGCGTCATTGGCTCGAGGGTGCTAAGCATCGTGTGGTGGTCTTGACTGATCACAAAAATCTGATGTATCTCGAGTCTGCTAAACGCCTTAATCCGAGACAGGCCCGCTGGTCATTGTTTTTCTCCCGCTTTGATTTTGTTGTCTCGTATTTACCAGGTTCAAAGAATGTGAAGGCCGATGCTCTTTCTAGGAGCTTTGTGCCTGATGCTCCTGGAGTCGCTGATCCTGTTGGTATTCTTAAAGATGGAGTTATCTTGTCAGCTATTTCTCCGGATCTGCGACGTGTGTTGCAGAGATTTCAGGCTGATAGGCCTGAGTCTTGTCCACCTGACAGACTGTTTGTCCCGGATAAGTGGACCAGCAGAGTCATTTCCGAGGTTCATTCCTCGGTGTTGGCAGGTCACCCGGGAATTTTTGGCACCAGAGATCTGGTGGCCAGGTCCTTTTGGTGGCCTTCCTTGTCAAAGGATGTGCGGTCATTTGTGCAGTCCTGTGGGACTTGTGCTCGAGCTAATGGAGCGCCCCCACACCGCCGCAGGGCCGAGGGGTACCCGGAGCCAGGCCTCTAGGTCTCAGTCCTGGGGTGGTCACGGTGGCTAGACCCGGTCCGTGGCCCTGTCTGTCAGTGGGGGACGTCCGGTGCAATAAGTGGTGTTGTAACGGTGCAGGTCGCGGTAAATAATGAGGACACCAGCTTGCAGTCTCTTTACTTCTTTACTGAAGATGTTGGAGACCTCAGTCCAGAGCGCTGTTAACTGGGTTTTCAGAGACCGGCCGGTCCAACGACACATCAGGAGTCCTCCTCACAGGTGGGAATCAGTATCTACCTTCTAGCGCTGGGTGTTGTAGTTCTTCCCTGCTGAGCTCCCGGGATAGTCCTCACAACTGTTTCTTTCTGTCTCTACTGTTCTTTCTCCGTCCTCCAGGTGATATGGTAGGACGCACCCGTATGACGGGGTAGGCCTGGAGTTCTTCCGGGACTCTAGAGTCGCCCCTCTCCCACAGCTGCCTCCGTTGTCTGCTTAGGTGTTAAGTGAGACAGCCAACCTGTAATTAGCTGTCCTGCCGTGGTTTGCAATGTACTTAAAGTCTCTTACTTGCTCGGCGTTCCGGCCACCGATTGTTTGCGCCTCAGAAGGATGTTGCCTCGGTCTAACAGCAAGACCCCTTCTGGTATTTCTCCTTTTTCTGTATTCCCGTTGTTTACTGGTTAGTTCTGCTCTGAGGAGTCTGCCAGGATCCCCATCCCTGACAGGTCCTCTCACTAGCTCTTCCCAGCTACTTCTCCCTGTCTTCCTGTCCAACCCCCAGTTTTACCAGAGTTGTGAGGAGTGGCCTACTAGATAGGACCACCCCCCCTGGTGGCCGGAGTGTGAAGTGTGGTGTGAGTGTACCTGATCAGAGAAACTCCTTAGTGCAATCAGACGTACCATAGCTCCCCATAGTGGCGGAGTCACAGTACTGCAACAACCAGGACTCTGGGGTGCTGCACTCCCCCCCGGTTAAATCCAGTACTCCGGGACTGGGAAAACAAGAACAATAATACATGTTAAACAGGAAACACACAAATTTTTGAAATAACATAACAATTGAACAAAACAATGCTTCCCTTTACGGGAGGTGAGGATTCTTGAACGTTGCGAAAATTAGGTCATGCACAGTTTATGACTCTCAGTTCAGTGGTTGAAACAGCGGGGACCCCGGGTAAACAAAGGGGTCCCCCTGTGGAAGTTTTTGAGCAATTCACCGTCCATTACTCTAGTGTCCATTTAAAAAAACCTGTAACAAAAAGATATGCATACAAACATTTTCAATTACATAGCAGCCCTTATCAATACCTCCAAGGTTTGAAGCGGAGAGGAGTTTGATTTTGAGTGCTGCGTGTGGACCTTCGCAGCGCAGGGGTTGCTATTGGCCTAACAGGGCCCGCTATGCTTGCTACCGCTGGTGTAGTGCACTGTCTTCTAGCTACACTTCTAGTGAGTCTGGGTAGCACTGGCAGGTTGGGGCTCTCAGAGCTGCTATTATCAACAGTGGGTACAGCAGATTCACTGATAGTAGAGGGAGGATTTGCCGGTTCAATGGTTGGCATGGCTTGTTGAGGTAGTGGAGCCAGATGATCTGGTACCTCCATTGTTTCTGGCGGGTCCGGCTGTTCAAACATTACAACAGGTACCGCAACGGCTTGGTTTATCAGCGTCCAGGACTGGGGAAAGTCACCAAGGACAGTATGGAACATTTTCTCCTTTTCCACCGGCGGGGAGATCTCTGGGGCCGTGCCCCTCTCTTTCAATTTATCGGGGCAGACCTTAAGGTGATCCCTGGATACCGCTGTCGAGGTCTCCCCTTTGTCCTTGCTGATGAGACAGACCTTAGTGTTGTCGAAGTCGGATGGCAAGATGGTATACGGTTCCGCTTCCCATTGGTCATCGAGCTTGTGTAACCTCCTCTTCCGTTTAAGCACTTGCTCACCAGGTGACAGGGGAATCGCAGGAGCGCGTTGGTTGTAGTCCCTTTCTTGCTTCTGCCTAGCCTGGGCGAGACTTCTCTCCACACACTCTTGCACTTCGCGGTACCTTCGCTGCCTTTCTTCATCCCAATCCGCATCCGGCGAGGTATCTTCAGGTACTAGGACCCCCATGTCCAGATCAACGGGTAACCGACTAGACCTTCCTCGCATCAGGTACGCTGGAGTACAGTTGGTGGAACTTACTGGGATGTGGTTGTACATATCCACCAAGTCAGGCAACTTTGTCGGCCACAGATTCCGTTCTTCCACAGGCAAGGTCTTCAATAAATCGATTACTACCTGGTTCATCTTCTCGCACATCCCGTTGGTTTGAGGGTGGTACGGTGTAGTTCTGATCTTCTTACACCCGTACAACTGGCAGAATTCTTGGAATACTTCTGCTTCAAAGGCAGGCCCCTGGTCGGTCAGTACCTTCTCTGGGTAGCCATGGGGTCTACAAAAGTGCTGCTGGAAGGCCCTGGCGGCAGTCCTGGCCGTTAGATCTTTAACAGGTACAACCACCAGAAACCTGGAGTAGTGGTCCACGATGGTAAGGGCGTAGATATAGCCCGACCGGCTAGGTGTCAGCTTCACATGATCCAGCGCGACCAGTTCAAGCGGCCGTTTGGTGATGATAGGCCGCAGGGGGGTCCGTTGGCTGTCACGGTCCTTTCTGCGCAGACTACATGGACCACACTCCCGACACCACTTCTCAATGGTTCTCTTCATGCCAATCCAATAGAACCTCCCTCGGAGTAGCTTCTCTAGCTTCTTCCATCCGAAGTGTCCGGCTCCATCATGGTAGGCTCCCAGAACCATGGGCGCATCTCGCCTTGGCACCACTATCTGCCACACCAATTCATGAGTACGTGGGTCGATGCTCCTTCTGCACAGCTTGCCATCATGGATAAACAGTTTGCTTCTCCCCTTCCACAGCTGTTGGGTTTCTTGTGGATCATCTGGGCCAGGGTGCAACCCAGCCTGCGTCAAGAGCTCCTTCACCTGACGGACCGCGGGGTCACTATCCTGGGTTTCTGCCCATCCGTGGTGGGGCAGGGGATTCAGCGTGGCATCCGGTTGGTTCTTGTGCCTGTTCTTCACATGGTGAGAGCTCTGAGTGGCTTTGGGGCGATGGAAGGCAGGCAGCTCTACCTCTTCAAGTGCCTCCGGGTCTTCTCCCACTTCTGGTAAATTGGGCATTCGGGACAGAGCATCGGCATTGGCATTCTGGTGCCCTGCCCGATATTTGATGGTGAAATCATAGTTGGACAGCCGGGCCATCCACCGCTGTTCCAAGGCCCCGAGTTTGGCAGTATCCAGATGCGTTAGCGGATTGTTGTCCGTGAAGACGGTGAATTTCGCGGAGGCCAGGTAGTGCTTAAACCTCTCCGTCACTGCCCAGACAAGGGCAAGGAATTCCAGTTTGAAGGAACTGTAGTTGTCAGGGTTCCTTTCCGTGGGACGGAGTTTCCTGCTGGCGTAAGCGATCACTCTTTCCTTGCCGTTCTGGACTTGAGACAGCACGGCTCCTAGTCCCACATTACTGGCATCTGTGTACAGCACAAACGGTTGGTCGTATTCGGGGTAAGCCAGTACCTCTTCTCCCGTCAGCGCCGACTTCAAGCAGGTGAAGGATTCCTCCAGCTCTTAGTTCCAATCGAAGGGGGTTTTCCTCCCCTTGGTCTTCTTTGGTTGGCCCACCAGCAGATTTTGCAAGGGTGCGGCCTTCTTAGTGAAATCCTTAATGAATCTCCGGTAGTAACCTACCAACCCGAGGAACTGCCGGACTTCGTGGAGGTCACTAGGCTTTGGCCAGTCCTGGATCACTGTGACCTTGTCGGGGTCTGGGGCCACTCCTTCAGCGCTCACCACATGGCCCAGGTACTGCACTTTAGGTTTCAGCAGATGACACTTGGACGGTTTCACTTTTAGGCCGAATTTGGACAAGGCTTCAAACACCTCGGCCAGGTGCTTCAGATGGTCTTCGTAGGTTTTAGAGAAGACTATGACGTCATCCAGATATAGCAGCACGGTTTCAAAGTTCAGGTGTCCCAGGCAGCTCTCCATCATCCTCTGGAACGTTCCGGGAGCATTGCACAATCCGAAGGGCATGTAGTTGAACTCACAGAGGCCCATTGGCGTCGTGAAGGCCGTCTTCTCTTTGTCCGCCTCCGCCACAGGAACCTGCCAGTACCCACTGGTGAGATCTAAGGTAGAGAAATAATTAGCAGATTTTAAAGCAGCCAGAGACTCCTCTATCCTGGGCAGTGGGTATGCGTCCTTATGTGTAATGCGATTCAACTGTCTGTAATCAACACACATCCTCATTGTACCATCTTTCTTTTTAACAAGGACTAACGGAGCCGCCCAGGGGCTACAGCTGTCTCTCACCACCCCAGCCTCCTTCATTTCCCGCAACATGTCCTTGGCACACTGGTAATGAGCTGGGGGTACAGGGCGATATCTCTCTTTTATGGGTCGATGATCTCCCGTGGGGATGTGATGTTGGATCCCTTTCACCTGCCCAAAATCTGAGGGGTGTTTGCTGAATACCTGCTCGTACTCGTGCACCACCCTGTAAGCCCCCTGTATTTGATGAGATGGGGTAGAGTCAGTGCCCACATGCAATTCCCGACACCAATCTTTCGAGTGCTCAGCAGAACCTTTGTTCTCCGCCGCGTTTGACGGGACCAAGGGTTCAGGTGTCTGTATTACACTATTATTGACAGTGAACAGTTTGGCGAGCGTGGTATACTTGGTTAGGTGGACCTCTTCCTCCCCACAATTGAGGACACGTACGGGCACTCTCCCCTGTCGGACGTCTACCACCCCCCGGGCTGTCAGAACAGTAGGCCTATTGTCTGAATATACAGGTTCTACCAAGGCCTGGTAGTCCTTACCCCTGAGGCCTATGGCTGCTCGACACCATATTAACATTTCACTCTTGGGAGGTATCGCGATGGGGTTTGAATCACTTACAGTGACACGACCAATCTCACCACCAGTCAGCTCTACCTGCTGTCTTTGCATCAGAGCTCTGATTTCCTTCTGCAGGGCACGTTGCTCGCTGTGGCCAGCGTTTTCTGCCACCTGTTGCAACAAAACAATCACTTCTGCAAGACAATTTTCTATAACATTAGTACCAAGAGTCATCATGGGATTACATTCTCGACGATCAATATCTACAATCACAATCCCTTGGGCTTTCAATTCCACCCGCCCCACTTTGATGGTGACCTCCTTATACCCCACTTGTGGCAACGGCTGACCATTACTGGCGATTATGGTGAAATCATCATCAGGGCCACGAGTAATATCAGCGTCCTCCCAATACCGTTTGTAGAGCACGTAAGGTATAGTCGTCACCTGAGAACCGGTGTCCAGCAAAGCATTCAAGGGGATTCCATCAATCACTACAGGGAGAACTGGTCGTCCTCCAATATACTTGGTTCTCCAATGCTGCGGGCCTGACCGTCCTACTCCTGAGGGTTGGCCCTTTGCCCCAGGGGTTGCTCGTTTAAAGGACAGTACCTTGCAAGATGGCCCACCTGGTGACAGCGGCGGCAGATGGGTCGTCCATCCTGGTGGAAGCGATCGTCGGGCCGGCTCCTGGTCGGCGGAGTCCTCCTCTGTCGCATCCAAGGGACATCCTCCGGGCTGGAAGCCAACTGGATCTTCTCTTTGGGGGCCTCCTGTAGGGACTGCACCGTCCGGGCCAGGGCAGCAACGCTCTTGGTTAGTTCTTGCATCTGGAGACGAAGTCCTGCAGGGGAGTCGTCCTCGAAGCTCTGGGCGTCGGCCTCCGCGGCAACTGGGGTATCCGATGCCACCTCCTGGTGGTAGGTGAGAGCGGGGCGCCTGGTTGGTACTGCGCGGCTGGGCTGTCGCTCCTGCAATGCCTGGATAGCTTTATCTTTAAACTGCGCAAAAGTCAAGTCTGGATTTTGCATGGCCAGGAAGTGCAATTGGCCCCGCTGGTGACTGCACAGGAGCCCCTCAATGAACCGCTCCTTCAGGATTTTATCTTCATCCTGCATGCTGCCGGGGTCACTCTGCTTAATGGCCCGCATCGCTTCCTGGAGATTAAGGGCATAGTCCCGCAAGCTATCCTGTGACTTTTGTTTGCATCCATAGAAAGTCAGTTTAATCTCTGTAGCAGTGCGAGTATCAAAGGTGGCTTTAAGCTTGGCAAAAATCTGTTGTGCAGTTCCTTTATCCTCAGCGGGCCAGGATTTCAATTCTCTCAGAGCCGCCCCAAAGAGTTGGCCGGTTATCATATGGACCTTCTGGGGCTCGGTTAGGGGATAGAACTCGAGCAGGCTGCAGAGCCCTTCTTTAAAGTCAGTGAACGTATGTGCCTCCCCAGAGTATCGTGGGAGCCAGGCCGCTCCGGGCAGGTAGGGCATGGAGAAGGGCATTATGGCTTTTGCATTAGCGGCAGTGTCCGACTGGCTGATGGGGGCAACGGGTTCTGCGGCAGCCAGTGGTGGTATTAGGGCCGCGGCTTCGCCCGCTGTGGGGACCGGAGCTGCCCCTTCGTCCGCGGCTGCGACCGCCACCTCCTCTCCTCCCGACTCGGACATGGCCGTCCCTTCCTCCCACTAACCTGCTGGAGGTCGGAGTTCCTCTTCCGGGATTGGCGCCTCACCGCGCTTTACGTTCCGCGCTTCTTTTGGCTGATCCCGCCCACGTAGCTGAGGCTCCTCCCTCCGCGCGCGGCAATGGCGAATTTTTGGCGGCAAATGGCACAGCACAGTCTTTTCAATAAAGTACAGTCCAAGCACAATAATCACAGTTCCAAGGCACACATGACCTGATTCTTCAGGCTTAAGTAGATCCTGTTCGTGACGCCAAATTGGAGCGCCCCCACACCGCCGCAGGGCCGAGGGGTACCCGGAGCCGGGCCTCTAGGTCTCAGTCCTGGGGTGGTCACGGTGGCTAGACCCGGTCCGTGGCCCTGTCTGTCAGTGGGGGACGTCCGGTGCAATAAGTGGTGTTGTAACGGTGCAGGTCGCGGTAAATAATGAGGACACCAGCTTGCAGTCTCTTTACCTCTTTACTGAAGATGTTGGAGACCTCAGTCCAGAGCGCTGTTAACTGGGTTTTCAGAGACCGGCCGGTCCAACGACACATCAGGAGTCCTCCTCACAGGTGGGAATCAGTATCTACCTTCTAGCGCTGGGTGTTGTAGTTCTTCCCTGCTGAGCTCCCGGGATAGTCCTCACAACTGTTTCTTTCTGTCTCTACTGTTCTTTCTCCGTCCTCCAGGTGATATGGTAGGACGCACCCGTATGACGGGGTAGGCCTGGAGTTCTTCCGGGACTCTAGAGTCGCCCCTCTCCCACAGCTGCCTCCGTTGTCTGCTTAGGTGTTAAGTGAGACAGCCAACCTGTAATTAGCTGTCCTGCCGTGGTTTGCAATGTACTTAAAGTCTCTTACTTGCTCGGCGTTCCGGCCACCGATTGTTTGCGCCTCAGAAGGATGTTGCCTCGGTCTAACAGCAAGACCCCTTCTGGTATTTCTCCTTTTTCTGTATTCCCGTTGTTTACTGGTTAGTTCTGCTCTGAGGAGTCTGCCAGGATCCCCATCCCTGACAGGTCCTCTCACTAGCTCTTCCCAGCTACTTCTCCCTGTCTTCCTGTCCAACCCCCAGTTTTACCAGAGTTGTGAGGAGTGGCCTACTAGATAGGACCACCCCCCCTGGTGGCCGGAGTGTGAAGTGTGGTGTGAGTGTACCTGATCAGAGAAACTCCTTAGTGCAATCAGACGTACCATAGCTCCCCATAGTGGCGGAGTCACAGTACTGCAACAACCAGGACTCTGGGGTGCTGCACTAAGCCTTGCTGTTCTCGTGCCAGCGGTTTGCTCTTGCCCTTGCCTGTCCCGAAGAGACCTTGGACACATATCTCCATGGATTTCATTTCTGATCTTCCGCTATCTCAGGGCATGTCCGTTATCTGGGTGATATGTGATCGCTTCTCCAAGATGGTCCATTTGGTTCCTTTGCCTAAGCTGCCTTCCTCTTCCGATCTGGTTCCTGTGTTTTTCCAGAACGTGGTTCGTTTGCACGGCATCCCTGAGAATATTGTGTCAGACAGAGGATCCCAGTTCGTTTCCAGGTTCTGGCGATCCTTTTGTAGTAGGATGGGCATTGATTTGTCGTTTTCGTCTGCTTTCCATCCTCAGACTAATGGACAGACGGAGCGAACCAATCAGACTTTGGAGGCTTATTTGAGGTGTTTTGTCTCTGCTGATCAGGACGATTGGGTGACATTCTTGCCGTTGGCTGAGTTTGCCCTTAATAATCGGGCTAGTTCCGCCACCTTGGTTTCGCCTTTTTTCTGCAACTCTGGTTTCCATCCTCGCTTTTCTTCGGGTCATGTGGAGCCTTCTGACTGTCCTGGGGTGGATTCTGTGGTGGATAGGTTGCAGCAGATCTGGAATCATGTGGTGGACAACTTGAAGTTGTCACAGGAGAAGGCTCAGCGCTTTGCCAACCACCGCCGCGGTGTGGGTCCCCGACTACGCGTTGGGGATTTGGTGTGGCTTTCTTCCCGCTTTGTTCCTATGAAGGTCTCCTCTCCCAAATTTAAACCTCGTTTTATTGGGCCTTACAAGATATTGGAAATCCTTAATCCTGTATCTTTTCATCTGGATCTTCCTGTGTCGTTTGCTATTCACAATGTATTTCATAGGTCCTTGTTGCGGCGGTACATTGTGCCTGTAGTTCCTTCTGCTGAGCCTCCTGCTCCGGTGTTGGTTGAGGGCGAGTTGGAGTACGTGGTGGAGAAGATCTTGGATTCTCGCCTCTCCAGGCGGAGGCTTCAGTACCTGGTCAAGTGGAAGGGCTATGGTCAGGAGGATAATTCCTGGGTGGTCGCCTCTGATGTTCATGCGGCCGATTTAGTTCGTGCCTTTCATGCCGCTCATCCTGATCGCCCTGGTGGTCGTGGTGAGGGTTCGGTGACCCCTCACTAAGGGGGGGGTACTGTTGTGAATTTGCTTTTTGCTCCCTCTAGTGGTTACTAGTTTTTTGACTCTGGTTTTTCTGTCATTCCTTTTATCCGCACCTGGGTCGTTAGTTAGGGGTGTTGCTATATAAGCTCCCTGGACCTTCAGTTCAATGCCTGGCAACGTAGTTATCAGAGCTAGTCTTCTGTGCTCTTGTCTACTGATCCTGGTTCCAGTTATCTCAGCTAAGTCTGCCTTTTGCTTTTTGCTGTTTGTTTTGGTTTTGTATTTTTGTCCAGCTTGTTCCAAATCTATATCCTGACCTTTGCTGGAAGCTCTAGGGGGCTGGTGTTCTCCCCCCGGACCGTTAGACGGTTCGGGGGTTCTTGAATTTCCAGTGTGGATTTTGATAGGGTTTTTGTTGACCATATAAGTTACCTTTCTTTATTCTGCTATCAGTAAGCGGGCCTCTCTGTGCTAAACCTGGTTCATTTCTGTGTTTGTCATTTCCTCTTACCTCACCGTCATTATTTGTGGGGGGCTTCTATCCAGCTTTGGGGTCCCCTTCTCTGGAGGCAAGAAAGGTCTTTGTTTTCCTCTACTAGGGGTAGCTAGATTCTCCGGCTGGCGCGTGTCATCTAGAATCAACGTAGGAATGATCCCCGGCTACTTCTAGTGTTGGCGTTAGGAGTAGATATATGGTCAACCCAGTTACCACTGCCCTATGAGCTGGATTTTTGTATTCTGCAGACTTCCACGTTCCTCTGAGACCCTCGCCATTGGGGTCATAACAGCCTGCCGACCAATCCATCTAAGTCTGCATTCCAAATGGCGCTCCTTCCCTTCCGAGCTCTGCCATGCGCCCAAACAGTGGTTCCCCCTCACATACGGGGTATCAGCGTACTCAGGACAAATTGGACAACAACTTTTGGTGTCCAATTTCTCCTGTTACTCTTGGGAAAATACAAAACTGGGGGCTAATAAATCATTTTTGTGAAAAAAAAAAGAATTTTTATTTTCACGGCTCTGTATTATAAACTGCAGTGAAACACTTGGGGGTTCAAAGCGATCAAAACACATCTAGATAAGTTCCTTAGGGGTCTACTTTCCAAAATGGTGTCACTTGTGGGGGTTTGAATGTTTAAGCACATCAGGGGCTCTCCAAACGCGACATGGTGTCCCATCTCAATTCCAGTCAATTTTGCATTGAAAAGTCAAACGGCGCTCCTTCCCTTCCGAGCTCTGCCATGCGCCGAAACAGTCGTTTTCCCCCACATATGGGGTATCAGCGTACTCAGGACAAATTGCACAATAACTTTTGGGGTCCAATTTCCTCTCTTACCCTTGGAAAAATAAAAAATTGGGGGCGAAAAGATCATTTTTGTGAAAAAATATGATTTTTAATTTTTACGGCTCTGCATTATAAACTTCTGTGAAGCACTTGTTGGGTCAAAGTGCTCACCACACATCTAGATAAGTTCCTTAAGGGGTCTACTTTCCAAAATGGTGTCACTTGTGGGGGGTTTCAATGTTTAGGCACATCAGGGGCTCTCCAAACGCAACATGGCGTCCCATCTCAATTCCAGTCAATTTTGCATTGAAAAGTAAAATGGCGCTCCTTTCCTTCCGAGCTCTGCCATGCGCCCAAACAGTGGTTTACCCGCACATATGGGGTATCAGCGTACTCAGGACAAATTGTACAACAACTTTAGGGGTCCATTTTCTCCTGTTACCCTTGGTAAAATAAGACAAATTGGAGCTGAAATAAATTTTGTGTGAAAAAAAGTTAAATGTTCATTTTTATTTAAACATTCCCAAAATTCCTGTTAATCACCTGAAGGGTTAATAAACTTCTTGAATGTGGTTTTGAGCACCTTGAGGGGTGCAGTTTTTAGAATGGTGTCACACTTGGGTATTTTCTATCATATAGACCCCTCAAAATGACTTCAAATGAGATGTGGTCCCTAAAAAAAAATGGTGTTGTAAAAATGAGAAATTGCTGGTCAACTTTTAACCCTTATAACTCCCTAACAAAAAAAAATTTTGGTTCCAAAATTGTGCTGATGTAAAGTAGACATGTGGGAAATGTTACTTATTAAGTATTTTGCATGACATATCTCTGTGATTTAAGGGCATAAAAATTAAAAGTTGGAAAATTGCGAAATTTTCAAAATTTTTGCCAAATTTCCATTTTTTTCACAAATAAACGCAAGTTATATCAAAGAAATTTTACCACTATCATGAAGTACAATATGTCACGAGAAAACAATGTCAGAATCGCCAAGATCCTTTGAAGCGTTCCAGAGTTATAACCTCATAAAGGGACAGTGGTCAGAATTGTAAAAATTGGCCCGGTCATTAACGTGCAAACCACCCTCGGGGCTTAAGGGGCTAAGGACAGTTTGGAATTTTTTTTACCACTTAGATAAAATATAACCTAGACATGTTTAGTGTCTATGAACTCGTAATGACCTGGAAAATCAAAATGGCAGGTTAGTTTTAGCATTTACTGAACCTAGCAAAAAAGCCAAACCAAAAAAGTGTGGGATTGCACTTTATTTACAATTTCTCCGCACTTGGAATTTTTTTCCCAATTTTCTAGTACATGACATGCTAAAACCAATGATGTCGTTCAAAAGTACAACTTGTCCCACAAACAAAAACCCTAACATGGCCATATTGACAGAAAAATAAAAAAGTTATGGCTTTGGGAAGGAGGGGAGCGAAAAATGAAAATGCAAAAATGGAAAAGGGCAAGGTCTTGAAGGGGTTGCCATCCTAACTTAATTTTCACTGGGAAGAATATTAAGGTTTTTGTTGATTTCTACCTGGGGCAGGCAGGCAATGGCCTCCTCACTTAAAATGGCAGAATGATTAAGGACACTGTTGAAGTGCTCAGCCCACCATTCCAGAATCTATTTCTTTCCATTCAGCAGCTTAGTTTTGTCCGCATTGAGGAGAGATCAGGAGTTGAATGCTTGGGGTCCATACACAGCCTTTAGCGCGTCATAGAAGGTCTTGAGGTCATGGCTGTCCTGCATCTTGCGCTGTTTTATCTATATGCTTCTTTTTGTGTTCATAAAGGCATCCTTCTTGGAGAGCGACGTGGGGTCTTTTGATGCTCTTTGTACTGCTGATGTTCTCTTCTAGGAGTTGAAAAATGATAAAGGTTGCATCATTATTTACCAAGAATGATTACTCTAGAACAATGAAAATGCATTACTGCCATAGAAAATAGGAAAAAAGCGCTATATAATGTACACATGAAACATTTATCTGCAAAAATTGCTATGAAAAAAGGAACATACTTTGCGCATAAATTGGCCAATATATGTGAGCCCAATTGCCATGTCAAGGTGTCCTTCGTAATTGTGTCCTTGTCCTGTTTTGTCACCTCTCCTACGCAAAAAACCCTACAATTTTTGGGTCAGGAGTGGACCAGCTAACTACTTAAAATCACCTGTGGCTGTTGGGAGTCGTAGGGCACATGTCCAAAAAGGCTTAATACAAATAGAGAACAAGACCTGCACATCCAAGCGAGTGTGAGCAGGCGCCAACCAAAAAAAACATATAAGTTGAAAAACGATAAAGGTTGCACAACTAATTAAGAAAAAGGTTTACTCTAGAACATTGAAACTGCATTACTGCCATAAAAAATAGGAAAAAAGCGCTATTAAACATTAAATATTTATCGCAAAAATTGCTATGTAAAAAGGAAGGTACTTCACACATAAATTGGTCAATATGTGTGAGCCCAATTGCCACGTCAAGGCATCCTTCGTAACCAATTTTGGTTACTTCAGGCTGCTGGACCGGGATGCTCCAGGGCAGTATTGTAAATAGCATCTGTAAGAATCGTCCACTGTTCTTCAACTCTGATCCCATCTGCCTGCGGTGTTTCTGACAGTCGACATTCAGGGCCATTGGCAAATTCCCCTGCAACTCTCCTGCTTTGCAGTTTGGAGACATTAAGCATCTTTGTAGTCTTCTGGCCTTTGGGTATTCTTGATGGCAGAATGCAAAGCCTGCACTTAGACACAATGAGGCGTTGGTCTGTTCAGAATTCGGAACCAACACATGGCTCTCGTTACTCTAAAATCCATCCTATCCCTCTTCCTGGCAATGACGGTGTCAATGAGATGCCAGTGCCTGAAGCGTGGGTGCATCCACGATGTCTTTTTGCAACTGGGTTGACAGAACAGAGTGTTGGTGATGACAAGGTCATGTGTTGCACATGTCTTGAGGAGCAGAAGGTCATTACTGTTACACTTGCCAATGTCGTGTCTCCCAATGAATCCTTTCCAGTTTTGATAGTCTGTTCCCACTCTGGCATTAAAGTCTCTGAGCATAATGAGCTTGTCTGACTGTGGGATTACTGAGATAAGTGTGTCAAGTTCATCACAGAACTTATCCTTAATGTCATTTGGATAGGTCATGATGGGAGCATAGGCACTAATCAGCGCCGCAGGCTTCTTGTTTGTAAGTGGGAGCTGAAGTGTCATCAGGCAGTCATTCAAGCCCTCTGGAAGCTGAGCAAGTTTGTGAAGAAGGTAAGATTTGATAGCAAATTCCACGCCTGCATCTCGTCGTTCAGTGCTGTCTCAGCCACTCCAGAAAAGTACGTATCCACCACTGTGCCAAGGTTCAGTGCCATCATTTTCTTCTTTGTATGTAGACTGCTATGAGGGATACCCACCAGCTGCGGTAGGCTTGCCAAGTCAAGGTGAAGCAGACTATGTTTGAGGTACCTTTTCTAGCCCCTTCCTCAATGGAGGTGAGTAGAGTGATCCTAAAGAGGGCTGTTCAGACATCCAGAGGGCTGCCAACTCCACTGCTGCTTCGGTCCAGTGGTCATCGGCCCTATGCCCTGGACGACCTGTGTGCAGGTTCGTGGCTACAACTTCCAGTGATTCCAAACCTGGAGATTCATTGCTCCCCCAACGCCACAGGACTTTGAAGCACGGTGATTAAAGTCATGACTTGCGCTTGACTTGGATTAAAATGAGAAAGAGTTGCACAGGTCGTCAGCCTCACTCTCTTGTCCATGCCTATCAAGTCCCAGTGGCAAGAGCTAGTCGAGACTACTAGATGCAGTGGATGGTTAGCAATGTCCTATATGTGCCTTTTCTGTCATTTAATCTTAGATGGTTTCTCCCGGACAGTCCGCCAAATCCAGCCTTCACATGCATAAGTAGGCTAACTCTTAAAAGTCACCGTGGGTGTCAAAACCGACTGCTACCCTCACTTGGTTTAGCTTGGAGGTACATGTGAGAGTTGAGTACCAGATGGGGACCAAAGATGAACAAGCTGTCCTAAAAGGATATCGCAAGCCCTCCACCAGAGGTGCTGCCCCTATCTAGACCACCCAGATAGTGCTCATGAATATGCAGCAGATTTACTAGTCCTTTTTTTTCTGCTGAAAAACTAGCACTGCTCAGAATGCTGAGCTCTGTATAACCCCGCCCACACTACTGATTGCAGCTTTCCGTGTACACTGTGCTTAGGCAGAAAGTTGCCAATAAGTGGTAAGGGCTTGGTTATACTGAGCTCGGGAATATGCAGCAGGTTTACTAGCCTTTTTTCTGCTGCAGATCTAGCACTGCTCAGATTGCTGAGCTCTATATAAACCTGCCTACACCACTGATCGGCAGCTTTCTATATACACAGTGCACAGGTAATAAAAAATGCTAATCAGGGGTGGGGATGGGATTACACAAAGCAGGACAACTACATGACATGAGACATCAAATCCTCTAATGATAATCTCTTGCTGATGAAACAGTAATTTTATAAAAACTACAGCAAGCATCCCAGTAAGTGACTCATTGCTGGATTCAGGGTTTCTGTCTCTACATCCCGCTGCCCTCAGAATAGGTGACAAACACTTCTTTCGATTGACATGGATGATGTAGAGCCTTCAATAAAATACATCATAGTACACATTTTTTTAGTAGTAAAGAACTCCCTAGCTCATTGGTGGAAGAAAAATGAAGCGCCGAAATTTATAGATATAGTAGGTAAAATCCATCAACATAGTACCTTAGAATGGAGGTTCGCTATCAACAGCAACGGTATAAATAAATATTCTAGGAAATGGAAGATCTGGAACTCAAAATTCTGAAATCCATGAACTTCTTTTTTTTTAAGACATATGGGAACAAACTGAGATCATTATGCCTACATCTTATTTCTTTTTGATTCCTTTCCATATTCAAGTATTATACCAGTTTATAATACCAGTATTATACCAGTTTGTATTGTTTAAGATTATTGTACTTGTTTTTATTATGTATACCTCTCCTCACATGTAAAGCGCCATGGAATAAATTTCGACTCTGCAAAAACTCTTACTGTCTCACTTATTCATTCTCGTCTGGACTATTGTAACTCTCTACTAATCGGCCTCCCTCTTACCAAACTCTCCCCGATCCAATCTGTCCTGAATGCTGCAGCCAGGATCATATTCCTCACCAACCGTTACACCGATGCCTCTACCTTGTGCCAGTCATTACACTGGCTACCCATCCACTCCAGAATCCAGTACAAAACTACTACCCTCATCCACAAAGCACTCCATGGCTCGGCACCACCCTACATCTCCTCTCTGGTCTCAGTCTACCAACCTACCCGTGCCCTCCGCTCCGCTAATGACCTCAGGTTAGCATCCTCAATAATCAGAACCTCCCATTTCCGTCTCCAAGACTTTACACGTGCTGCGCCGATTCTTTGGAATGCACTACCTAGGTTAATACGATTAATCCCCAATCCCCACAGTTTTAAGCATGTCCTAAAAACGCATTTGTTCAGACTGGCCTACCGCATCAACGCATTAACCTAACTATCCCTGTGTGGCCTAATAAAAAAAACAAAAAAAACAAAAAAAAACCAGGTTCCTCGCATCATGTTCTCATACACTTCATGCAGTTAATAGCCTCTGTGTCTGTATTGCTACATACTTAGGCTGTTAACTGGTTCATGCAGCTTTACATGAACACCCGAGCCTTACATTATGGCTGGTCCAAATAACTAAAGCAATTGTTACCATCCACCTCTCGTGTCTCCCCTTTTCCTCATAGGTTGTAAGCTTGCGAGCAGCAGGGCCCTCATTCCTCCTGGTATCTGTTTTGAACTGTGATTTCTGTTATGCTGTAGTGACTATTGTCTGTACAAGTCCCCTCTATAAGTTGTAAAGCGCTGCGGAATATGTTGGCGCTATATAAATAAAATTATTATTATTATAATGGCGCTATAATAATAAATAATAATAGTTTATAGTATGTTGTAATGTTTAAACCTTTGTTACATTGTTAATTGGAGAATATTGCTTGAGTTCACTAATTTTTACCATTCCCTTTCCCCTTCCCATTGTTAACCTTTCCCTTTCCCCCTCCCTTTTTATTCCTGTTCCTTTAAAAAATAAAAAAAAAGAACAATAAAAATATTTTTAAAAGAATAGGTGGCAAAAAGAGCTACAATCCCATATGTCACTCATGTCACGTAACCCTTTAGGCCACATTTTGGGTGAAACCTCTGCACCCCCTGTTCACATGTTCTTTTTTTTTTTTTTTTATTATTAGAGGATTTCTACCCCAGCTGCATAAGAACCTATAGCAGGGTTACATTTCATGTAGCGAGTTGTTGTTTTGTGAAGTTAGTATCTTCTACTGAGAACCATTTAGTCTTTTCTATGCTATAGTGCTATGAACAGTGCGGGGAGAGTGAAAAGGCTTGTATCCATATAATCCGCTTATTGCGTGCATCGGACCAGCTTTTTTTTCCCCATTGTGTTGTAAAAATGAAATCCCAGGCTGCCTAATGCATAGGCTGTCTCCATCCACTGCATTCCCATAGCTCAGAATGACCCCAGATACAGCACATTGTACTCGCCCGTCACGTGTGACAGAAAGTGCTGGCTGTCCTTTTCACAACAAACATGAAACATTTGCACCTCCAGCATTTTTACACAATGGGGTACATATAAGCAAGTGTACATGTAAGTTTCAGAAAGTGATCTCATCCCTTTTCTTTTCCTTTTCCTTTTTTTTTCTTTTTTTTTTTTTTTTTTAATTTCCTTTGGGTAAATTTCATCTTTCCATGCCTGGGAGGGCCCCTCTCCGGTTATCGAACTCTTTCCAGCGACGGTTTGAAAAAACCCACTAGGACACATGAGAGTTTTGATCCTGCGTGTGTATGGTAATGGTAAGTACCACTGAGATGTGCCTAAATCTTGCAATATACTGCTCATTATAAGAAGTGGACTTTATGCTAATATCCCAGAGTCTAAATGATAAATATCTTACAAAGCTCGAAACGTGACTATAACATAAAAATAATATAGAATTATCGGAGCAATATATGGTCATATAAACATGTTCATCCAATGATAATGTTGCATTCGTCGCCTATGTACACTTCACTTTATATTTATATTGTTAGTATTACTCTTTATGACTGTTTTATCTAAGATTAGATACAGATCACACATAACACGTGGCAGAATTTTGAGGCTTTTTTTTAGGACTATGCTATTTTACACTTTGCCATAATGATTATTGTAGGCAGCGCATCAGTCACTCGCGGAAATCTAGATGTGAACAGTCGCGTTTGTAGTTTTTACGTTTCACGATTTAAGGTTTGCATGGTTGCCAGTGCATGTAAATTGAAATGGCTGCTTCCTTTGTGTATAGTAATCTGCAATGCTGGAAGAATTAGAAGAATTTGAGGGTCCTGGAAATGAAAGGGCGGCAGCACAGACACCTAATACACAAGATAACAGCAAGAAGAAGAAATTACTTGGTAAATATTTGATACAAATCTGTTTTTCCATTTTCTGAACAGGCCAGAAAAGACATAGCTGTGCTGTTGTGTCATTGCCATAAAAAAAACTGTCTGCGTTTCATCAGTGAATTTGATCAGTGTCATCAGAGTACAGTTCGGTCAGTGTCAGATTTTACTATCCGAGTTTGGTGACTTTCTTCAGTTTTTCTAAGATGGAAAAAAAAAAATCCAAACTGCAGGGAGAAGCTTGAGAAACCTCCATGAATCAGTTTGTGAAAAACAGTCCAATTTTTTTATGGATTCATAGACTTGCATCAGCTACTTTGATCCAACACTCAATATCAGGCATATCAGGATCAGTATCAGGCTGTGTGCACACGTTGCGGATTTACTGCGGATCCGCAGCGTCTTTTTCCGCACAGAAAGGCAGCAGATCCGCAAGTGATTTACAGTACAATGTAAATCAATGGAAAAAAAAATGCTGTGCTAATGGTGCGGAAAATTCCGCACGAAAAACGCTGCTGATTAAAAGAAGGAGCATGTCATTTATTTGTGCGGATCTGCAGCGTTTTTGTACCCATTCCATTATAGAAATCCACAGGGGCAAAAACGCATGAAATCTACACAAAATCCGCAGAAAATCCGCATAAAAAAACGCATCAAATCCGCACCTGCGTTTTCTGACAAGAGATGCAGAATCTGCACAAAAAATTCCAGAGGCAAATCCGCAACGTGTGCACATACCCTTAGACAAGGCTCCATGCCTTTGTAAAGACTACTTGGTCTGATAAAAATATCGAATATGTGAAATACCCCATAGACTGTCATAGGGATGAGTGCTATCAGGGAAAAACACAGCACTCATACCAGAAAAGCTGACATCTGAACAAGCTGTTATCCACACCAGATTTCCTAACAACCCGTCTGATCCACACCGGCAAAGAAATCAACCCATAGATGTCCATTAATTATGTTATGTGTAAGGCTGCCATCACACTAGCAGTATTTGGTCAGTATTTTACATCAGTATTTGTAGCCAAAACCAGGAGTGGGTGATAAATCCAGAAGTGGTGCATATGTTTCTATTAAGCTATCAGCTAATAATGAGAAATTACACAGGGAAAAGTATTGAACACACTTAGGGAAATGTATTTAATACTTCGTACAAAGCCTTTGTTGGTGATGACAACTTCAAGATGCCGCCTGTATGGGGAAATTAGTCGCATGCATTGCTCAGATGTGATTTTGGCTCATTTTTCCACACAAACATTCCTCAAATCCTGGAGGTTCTTTGGGCTCCTTTTATGAACCCTGAGCTTTAGTTTCTTCCAAAAATGTTCTATTGGACTCAGGTCAGGCGATTGGCTGAGTTATTCAGGCAGCTATATTTTCTTTCTCTGAAAACCATTGAGAGTTTCTTTGGCGGTGTGTTTGGGATCATTGTCTTGCTGAAATGTCCAATCATATGACGTTTGCCAGTGCCGATTGCTGAAAAACAGCCCTATACCATGATGTTCCCACCTCCAAACTTCATAGTTGGTATGGTGTTTTAGGAGTGCTATGCAATGCTTTTTGATCTCCAAACACTGTGTGTATTATGGCATCCAAAGAGTTCAATTTTGGTCTCATCTGATCAGACTATATTCTCCCACTATTTAACGGGCTTCTCGAAATATTGTTGAGCAAACATTGACGTTGAATGTGTTACTTATAGTTCTCTTTGAAACAATACTACCTGCAGATTCCATGTCTTTTTGTAGCTCTCCACAGGTGGTCATTAGCTCTTGGATAACAGTTCTGATAATTATTTTCACTCCTCTATCTGAAATCTTGCATGAAGCACCTTGTCATGTCCTATTTATGGTGAAATGATGTACTTTCCACTTCTAGATTATGGCCCCCACAGTGCTCACTGTAACCTTCAGTAGTTTATAAATTCTTCTGTAACCAATTCCATCAGTATGTTTTGACACAATAAGGATGCAAAGGTCTTGAAACAGCTCACTGGCTTTACCCATCATTAGGTGTTTCTTGTGTGGAACCTTGGTAATAAGACACCTTTTTATAAGCCATCAGTTGAACCAGGTGATATTATTTTTCACAAAGTGGTAGAATTGCTTTCTAATTTATGATAGATTTATTTTTGCACCTCTCTTTCTTCATGTGTTCTTCATGTGTTCAATAATTTTTACCTATGTCATTTCTCATTATTACTCAAAACATAATTTATGGACATCTATGGTTTGCTTTCTTTGCCTGTGGGGATTGGATGGGTTGTTACCGACATCTAGTGAGAATTTCATGTCAATAGCACCTTTACAAATATATAGTGGGTAAGGAAAGTATTCAGAACCCTTTCAATTTTTCACTCTTTGTTTCATTTCAGCCATTTGGTAAATTCAAAAAAGTTCATTTTTTTCACATTAATGTGCACTCTGCACCCCTTCGTGACTGAAAAAAAAACAGAAATGTAGATTTTTTTGCAAATTTAATAAAAAAGAAAAACTGAAATATCACATGGTCATAAGTATTCAGACCCTTTGCTCAGACACTCATATTTAAGTCACATGCTGTCCATTTCCTTGTGATCCTCCTTGAGATGGTTCTACTCCTTCATTGGAGTCCAGCTGTGTTTAATTAAACTGAAAGGATTTGATTTGGAAAAGCACACACCTGTCTATATAAGACCTCACAGCTCGCAGTGCATGTCAGACCAAATGAGAATCATGAGGTCAAAGGAACTGGCCAAGGAGCTCAGAGACAGAATTGTGGCAAGGCACAAATCTGTCCAAGGGTACAACATAATTTCTGCAGTACTCAAGGTTCCTAAGAGCACAGTGGCCTCCATAATCCTTAAATGGAAGAAGTTTGGGACCACCAGAAGTCTTCCTAGACCTGGTCGTCCAGCCAAACTGAGCAATCGTGGGAGAAGAGCCTTGGTGAGAGAGGTAAAGAAGAACTCCAAGATCACTGTGGCTGAGCTCCAGAGATGCAGTAGGGAGATAGGAGAAAGTTCCTCAAAGTCAACTATCACTGCAGGCCTTTACCAGTCAGGCCTTTATGGCAGAGTGGCCCAACGGAAGCCTCTCCTCAGTGCAAGACATATGAAATCCCGCAAATAGTTTGCCAAAAAACACATGAAAGACTCCCAGACTATGAGAAATAAGATTCTCTGGTCTGATGAGATGAAGAAAGACCTTTTTGGCGATAATTCTAAATGGTATGTGTGGAGAAAACCAGGCACTGCTCATCACCTGCCCAATACAATCCCAACAGTGAAACATGATGGTGGCAGCATCATGCTATGGGTGTGTTTTTCAGCTGCAGGGACAGGACACCTGGGTGTCATTGACGGAAACATGAATGTGGTCAAGTACAGAGATATCCTGGATGAAAACCTCTTCCAGAGTGCGCTGGACCTCAGACTTGGCTGAAGGTTCACTGTCCAACAAGACAATGACCCTAAGCACACAGCTAAAATAACAAAGGAGTGGCTTCAGAACAACTCTGTGACCATTCTTGACTGGCCCAGCCAGAGCTCTAACCTAAACTCAATTGAGCATCTCTGGAGAGGCCTGAAAATGGCTGTCCACCAACGTTCACCAGCCAACCTGATGGAACTGGAGAAGATCTGCAAGGAAGAATGACAGAGGATCCCCAAATCCAGGTGTGAAAAACTTGTTGCATCATTCCCAAAAAGACTCATGGCTGTACTAGCTCAAAAGGGTGCTCCTACTCAATACTGAGCAAAGGGTCTGAATACTTATGACCATGTGATATTTCAGTTTATCTTTTTTAAGAAATTAGCAAAAATTAATACATTTGTTTTTTTCTCCGTCAAGATGGGGTGCAGAGTGTACATTAATGGGAAAAAAAATGAACTTTTCTGAATTTACCAAATGGCTGCGATAAAACAAAGATTGAAAACTTTAAAGGCATCTGAATACTTTCCATACCACTGTATTTACTTAAAAAATTGTTGGCGTGTTCAATACTTATTTCACCAGCTGAAATTGCACCTAAAATATGATGTTTCCAAAAGTGGACCAACAAAAATGTAGTGCACTATGAGATGTATATCTGGAAGTATGTAATATAATAGCATAGACTTGTCTTCTGAAGCCTGATTCTGTCCTCTATGATATCTGTCAAATGATTAATAATGACTATAGAGATGTAGCCCAGCTGATTTTGAGATTATAGATGTACAGTAGTTTTACGTAGAGTTGCAGGTGTAACTTCCCTGCCGGCATCACTGCATGGCTTCCCATCTCTCCTCTTACTCACCACTCCGGGCCATGCTGTGAGTTCTGTCATCTGCCGGCTCCATGCTCTGGGCCTCATGACCTTGCTTGCTGCATACTTCCTGGCTGTATGCTTAGGGCGGCGGCGGCCCCGGCACTTCCTGTTTCTTATACAGACTGTGTGCACCTTCCTTAGGTGTCCCCAGCCAATTGCCAAAAGGCCTCAGGTACCCCCCACCTCTAGGGGGATGCCTGAGCAATGTATTTCCTGAGTTAGTGGTTTGCTGCTGAGGTGCCAGGTCCTGTCTTTCTTTATCTCTTGTTTCAGCCACCCAGTGGGGCTTTGTACCCTGACCTGTACCTGTGTCATGTGTCTCTTGTTTCTGCCATCCAGTGGGGCTTCGTACCCTGGCCTGAGTCCTTGAGCGTAACAGCAGGCAAAGTTTAGGTATTATATTCACTCCAAGATATCTTTACATCCATAAATGATAGAGCACTGTAGTATAGAAGCATTCCTTTCTTGGAACATTGTGTAATATTACTAGGATATGCCCTAATATTATAATTAGTGAGTGTCCAAATGGATGGAGGAAAGGAAGATTTTCTACAAAACCAATATTTCTAATGATAAGTGTCCTGCTGGGGTAAGTCATGGAGTCAGCAACGTTGTGCTCCATCACAACTCTTAACAGTATGGATGTCTTGAGAACACCGATTCTGTTAACAACGTAGCAGACAAGGCAGCCCATGACCAGACAGACCCTTCTGGCATTTGCCAGAATTGCCAGATGGCCAGTCCGGCCCTGATAGGAAGCAAGCTATTTCCTGGACAATGATCTGTATGAAGGAGGCTTTAAAGGGAAACGTGTCATGTTGAAAATATTATCTGATCTGCAGATAGATTTTATAATGCAAGAGGAGCAGATCAGATTGATATGCATTTTTATTGGAAAAGTTTCAGGTCTGGCTACACTCTAGCTCCTTATCTAGTCTAGATAATGTTTGCTCTAGATCCTTGTGCCTGAGATAATGAAACCTTTTGCCACTTAGTCCTTGTTTCCATCAGAACATGCTATCCGAGTATGCTCTCCCTTCTTTGAACACACACACCCTTCTTACTGCAGGTCTGTGAAGTATAGGACCACAGGTCCTTCTACTTTCCAGTACTCTTGCCTATTTGAATAACAACAGTAACAGTTATTTCTGCCCACGTAACTCTTCCTTCTATGGACTGGCCCCAATATTTAACCCTGTATGCATCTAATTAACTGTTGCAGGCAACTAAATAGATAAATCAATAATGAAAACATGGTAATGCATTATATAACTATAATATCTTCAAGGGAGGGTGTTGAAAGCTTCTTCACTCCTTTACACATACAATGGGGATTTCAATTAATAAAATATAACTTATATGAATATTGTCTAATAAACAAATATATCCTTCTGCTTAGCTTTTCCTTCTCTATACCATGTTGTCCACAGATCGAAATAGATGTACTTCGAGACAGGTTCTCTTTAAAGGTGCATTGTAATTATGAGGAATATAGGAACTTTGTTAGCCAGCTGATTACTTGAAAAAAGAGTTAGAAACCCCCTCTGGTCTTTTTCTGCACAGCGGGTCACTGACTGAGGATTAATTGAGGATTAGTAAAGATCCTAGCAGTCATACATAACCTGATTAGAAAACATGGCATATCCTCATGGTTGGAGAACCCTTTTAAGTTGCAAGTCCAACTCTGCTTCATTTATAAAGACAATAAAAAAACCATCTAAAAATGAAATACATGAAATACTAATACATGAAACACTAAATATTTATCAATCATTTTTTGTCCTTTATAGTTGGTGATTGTAATGGCCGTCTCTTTTATTTATGGAAACAGCTATTAGCGGCATGTCTATAAATTTTTAATACAAGAAAACCTGCCTTGCTCTGTATTTTTCACAGTTCATCATATTTCTTCTATTAAAACAGCTGAAGTGAGTCAATTTATTGTTCATGTTGTTGCTTAGAACTCATGAATCCTTTTCACAGTTACTTTTACACGTCTAAGGCTAGATGGTTCACATTACCGGCAATTTTAGATATCAAGGCGTCTAATGCACTGCTACTTATATGCTTAATGGAAGATAAATACATTACTTACATGTTTCATGGTAGATAAATATGTTACTTGTAAAAAAAAATATATATATATATTTATAGTAATAAACATCTTTTGGAATAATAAATATTTTGATATCAAAATATTATATAAAAATATTAAAACGGTTAAGACATGGCATTATTACCTTTAGGCCTTAATTTGCTGTCGCTAGTGTTAACTTCAATGAACATAGGGAAATAGCCTCCAACCTTTGGCTTTCCAGTTGTTACAGAAGTATAATTTCCACCATGTCCTGAGATCTGCAATTACAGTGAAAATTATAGGGGTAAAATCCATTAAATAGTGACATTCTGGAGTGTCGCTGAGATACATTAGAGTATTACAGTGGTACGGTCAGACAGCCACTGATTTCCTAAATAATGGAACTGCAAAATCCATTTAGCAGCTCTCGAAGATTCCCAACACAGGAATTCTCTGACACAACATTCTAAACAAAAGGACATTGAAATCAGTGGAGCTTTGCTTATTGTGGTGTCCGAGATTTCCAGATGATGAATTTATCCATAGAGGATAATTATGATCTCATGGTGCCAATTGGGATAAAGGGGAAGCCCCCACACTCTGTTAACCATTTATAATGATGAAGTCACTATTGACAGCAGCATCTAAGGGGTTAAACAGATTTGGACGGTGCAAACACTTATCGTGCCTGATGCAGCAAGTTGTCAGCTATAGTGTACAGCCAACAGCTGCTGGATTGTTACCTGTATGGTGAGGCTATTCTCTCATATCTCAGGTCAGTTATAAGACGTATTGGCTGTCATTAAGGGGTTAAAAGAATAACCCTAAGTGCAAGGTGTTATGTAATAAAAGGTCAGGGAGGTGATCTGTCCCTATCTTTATTGTGGGAATCCCTTTAGTGTGTCTCTCATACATCCTGGACAACCGGTTGTACTTTTTTCTTCTCTGCAGCTGAGGAGCACAGCATCAGAAATACAGTCGACTTCCATCTGTCCTTGAAATAGGGCTATCAGGATTAGTTTAGGGGCAGTCAACGTGTGAGTGGGGGCACCAATTCTCGTCATCTCTTTATTGGGTGCCAACTTCCGCAGTTAGGAAGGTGTGTATAAGACCTATCACACATCCTGTTTATAGCTAGAACGTCTAGATTTGGGACAACCCATCTAAGTTTCATTGTGCAAACATTTCTATGATCACCAGCTGTCTTAAAAATAGATCTGTCACTTATACATGCTGTCACATCTGAGGGCAGTGCAGTACGTAATATTAGAAGAGATAATCTTATGAAAAAAGAAAATGATCTCACCATACTGAAGTATTGCATGCCTGTTAGATCCCACAGAGTGCCATATCCAAAAGCTGCTGACCCGCGGAGAAGTCCACGAAAAGTAGGAAAGAGGAAGGCGCCTCTGTTTAAAATTCTTCAAAGTTTATTTTCAAAGGATTAAAACACTCCACATGTTTAGCACAAAAACCTCTGAAGAGACTAAACATACCTTAAAAAGCCAGCATGGGGACTATGTGTCTTGTCTAACTAGTACAAAGTGAGCTACTGATGGCTTTTTTTTCCCTGCATCCCTTTTACATAAGGAATAACTGGTCAGTCAATTGGCGTGGGGCTAGGAGAAGCGGGCTGGAGACTCATCTCATCTCGGACTAGTCAGCGGAGACACATAGTCCCCGGGCCAGCTCAGCCAAACTTTGAACCAAGCTCCCTGTGGTTCTGGCAGCATGAATCCGATCTCAGGTTAATCTTCTAAAATAGATGTTTTTGCTATTTTTACTTCCATAAATAAAAATTTCCGATAATAATTTTAGCTAATTAGGTTGTGAATTTAGAATTGTGTTATGGTTTGAAAACTTGTGACATAAAATGTACTACGGTATTTCTCCTTATTCATTCACTCTTTCACTATACAATTTTGTCAGAATAAAACATATATTGCCGTACAGTATATACCACATTACTCTACTGGTTTTATTAGGCCCAGCTGTCAACTACTTCATGGGACCAAGATTTCTTGTCTATGTCAGCTGTGCGCTTTCAATATGGGTAAGTTCAGAATTCAATTTTGGTGTGTTTCATGCTGCAATATAACCTATCAGTAAGGCCAGGTTCACACAATGATAAAATGATCAGGCCATCCACATCCAGTGTTCTGAGTTCTCATCTCACCCCACTGTGTGCACAGTCTGCTTGTCATCACTGTTCTTGTCCGCACTATGCTAGGTCCATCTGTATAATCACCCATGTGCACTTGCTCATTGACTACCCTTGGCCAACGTGCTGCCATGTCCTGGCCATTATGCTCACAGACTGCATGCTGAACCTGGCCAAAGACCTCATCCACACGTCAGTGTTTGTCATCCATGTGCTGACCGTTGTTATCACGGACAGCACACTAACAGCTGAAATTATATTCTAGGGCAGTGTTTCTCAACTCCAATCCTCAAGAGCCACCAACAGGTCATGTTTTCAGGATTTCCTTAGTATTGCCCAGGTGATGGAATTAATGCTTGAGCAGGTAATTAAATTACCACCTGTGCAATACTAAGGAAATCCTAAAAACATGACCTGTTGGTGGCTCTTGAGGACTGGAGTTGAGAAACACTGTTCTAGGGATATGTTCTAGTCTGGTCCATTTTTCAGACAGAGCTTGTATATTCTACTAAAAAGGGTCAGTAAAAAATGATCTGATTTTGCTGACTTCAAGGTTTTGACTAAATAAATGTCTGCTGCATTAAAATAGTATAAAAAAAAAGGCCGGTAACATTATTACGGCAGTTAGACATCGGAAACTGCTGTTTTAATGCCGTAGACACCACTTATTTAGTCAAAACTGCGAGATATCCCATCCTCACACTATGAACCACCACGGAAGGAAGCTGCCAAGTGCTGAGCTCCCACATTCTACATGTCTGGAGACAACTCCTCCTGGACAGATGGGTCTTTTACATGCTGGTAATATTCTATACCTCTTGGTTACTGGATAAGACCCTATTTGCGCTTTTTCATCTCTCTAGTTATTCTGATTATTTTTTTCGTCCTTTTTTATCATGCATATTTAGAAAATATTATTTTTTTTTATAAAAAATGACAGTCACTTTTTGATAATAAGTACTGTTTAACCATCCTTATACACATGCACACTCAGTGGGGAGAGGGGAGCAAGCTGCTTCTAGACACCTCTGGTGGCTTTTTATCACTTGGGGTGAAAAAGCATCAGACATGGAAATTCAACCCTCCTGATGTAATAGGCCATAGTATGCCCCAAGTACATAATATACCCGGGGTTAAAGCGGCCTAGGCTTGATTGTATCCCAGGTATATTATGGCCTAGCTAGGCCATTTCATACCCCTCATGCCAGATTATAGCCTGCTTGATATCAGCAGCGTTGAGTGATATACACAAGAATTACTTAATTTTTCAACATCTTATTGGGGGTTCAGCTTTGTCAGATAAGTTATGTTAGAAGATAACTGACTTAAATCTTAACGTTATAAACACAGACTTTTATTACTTGAAGCAGAAAAACTGCAATCAGTACAAATATTAGACTTCCCCAAAGATATAATGGAGTAAAGAATCTTGCCGCACTTCTCAGTAGTTACACAGTGAAAGCAGCTGTGTGTCTGAGTATGATAGAAAGAGATCTGCACACTTTACAACCAATCAGAGACAGGTTGAGAAGTGATCAGATCCAGTTATAATTGTATTCTAAGGTAAAAGCCATTACCTTACTGGACAGCAGTGTAATCTCAGATGTAATGACTGCTGTCCGATACCAGCCACATTGTATTGTAAGTAGTAATGAGCGAATATACTCGGTACTTGAGATTTCCCGAGCACGCTCGGGTGTCCTCCAAGTATTTTTTAGTGCTCGGAGATTTAGTTTTCATCACATCAGCTAAATGATTTACAGCTATTAGCCAGCATAAGTACATGTGGGGATTCCCTAGCAAGCAGGCAACCCCCACATGTACTTATGCTGGCTAACAGATGTAAATCATTCAGCTGCAGCGCTGAAAACTAAATCTCCGAGCACTAAAAAATACTCGGAGGATCCCCGAGCGTGCTTTGGAAATCTCGAGTAAGGAGTATATTCGCTCATCACTAATTGTAAGATCAATCATCATCGTGTGACTAACAGCACAAATACCATCCCACTACGTATAAGTCAGTTCTAAGTTATTAAAAAATGGCATCTAAAATCTCATTTACAAGGACTCAGATAATAGAGGGGTATATTGTGTTATTTTACACCCCGGGTTATAGTTTGGCCTAGGACAATATATCCCCCGGGAATACACCATATCTGGGTTTAATCTGGACAGAGGTTAATGTGGCCTGTTGCCTGTTACAATGGTTCATCTTTTGTTGACTATGAGAAAAATTCGACGGGTCACCATGCATACGAAATGGTCAGCTGGTCCTGCCAAACTCCATGGCTGGTATTTGTCTATTGTGTATGAGGGCCTTAATTATACAGACAGGTAAAACTTTGCATAATTGATGCCCAGTGCTATAGGTTGACTATTTGACTATTTTGCCAAGTAATCTCTACAGTCTACAAGACTCTCTAAACCCTAGCAACTGTATCTTCACTACCACTGTGAGAATGGCATGATAAGGGGGCTATTAACTATATTACGTGGATTTATAAAATCGGCGCTTAGATTAATTTATTCGGTGAGTCAGTCAGTATAGACTATTACTGATTGTGTTCTAACGTTTGCTTTCAGGGGGACCGCATGTGGCATTTTGCCATTTCTGTGTTCCTCATTGAACTCTATGGACATAACCTGCTGCTGACAGCTGTTTTTGGCTTAGTAGTTGCTGGCTCTGTGTTGGTATTCGGGGCCATAATTGGTGACTGGATCGATCGAAAACCCAGAAATAAAGGTAAGATGTATGATACTTATTTGGTTTATAGCCTCATATTCCTTATGAATCTATTATATGCACATTTAAAAGGAACCTGTTATGTCCCCTAACTCTATTTACCTGCACTTTAGAGAATATAGGGGTGCTCACTGCGCGTACGAGGTGGTGCTCCAAGGTATTGGTTAGCAATAAATAACAAAAAAGCTTGGGCACTCAAATGAAAATTTATTGTCCGATGTAGACCAATGAGGCAAATACCACCACCATACAACAAAGAAAAAATACAGGATGACCTGATTGAAAGACAGATTAACTTTCGCAACGTTTCGGCATGAACATGCCTTTCTCAAGCTGCATCTGCTGTAGAAGGGGTCAAAGGTAATGGGACCTAGTCTCCTTTCATGCCTGAATGGTGTGGGGGCACTTTGTGTTTTTAAACGTTGCGAAAAGTTAATCTGTCTTTCAATCGGGTCATCCTGTATTTTTTCTTTGTTGTATGTTGGTGGTATTTGCCTCATTGGTCTACATCGGACAATAAATTTTCATTTGAGTGCCCAAGCTTTTTTGTTATCTATTAACATGCAGATATCGGTTCAATCTGCAGCTTAATAGCATTCCTGTCAAAAAATTAACTTTATTTCTCCAGGGAGCCTCTGGCTTTCAGTCGTAGAGGTGTACACAAAGCAGCTAGCTCTGCAGAGCACCTATGCACAGCAAGGTGTCAATCAAAGTGTCAGGGAGTGTTTACAGCCGCTTCACTTAGTATTGAGAGGTGGCTGTAGATGCTCTTTCCACACCTCTATGACTGAAAGCCGGCGGCTCCTTGGGAGAATACAGTTCAGTTTGTTCCGGTAACCCTACATTCGGCACAGCGGACAGACATTATTAGAACATTTGAGGACCTGACAGTTTCCCAATAAATGTGCTCCATTATAGTTGTTTTTGTCCAACAGATACTTTGCATTAAAAAATGACACCATCTGGTTCCTGTGCAGAATGCAGACTGAGGCCATGTTCCGCTGTTGTATCGTGCAGAAAATCTGTTGCATTTAACAACTCAAGCAACGTTGATGACGTGATTTTATGAAATCTCATGGCCAGTGTGCAGCTAAAATTTGGTTTAAGGCTTTTTGCATACTGCGTCTTTGCACTTAGCTTTCAGTTTACATCCAAAGCTTTTCCTGACGCATACTGTAATGTTCCCATTGGCACCACCCTTTCACCAGACGAAGGCAATAAGTGTATTTTTTGGCCTCCATCTGGCTGATAAGCTTCTATATACGGTTTTCCAACCGCATAGAAGGGTACTCTTTCCTATACAGAGGGACGCTGCAAAGAAACGTACATCATGCGGCATATGTGTCTTTGCAATCTGTTTCTATGATGGACAGATACCTCGGCATCATCCCGATTGTGGCCACTGTCGAGTGCATGTCTTCTGAGCGTATGCATCCGACAAAGGCCATAAATGTAGTGCGTACCTAGCCTGATTTTGTATTTTGTTCTGTGCACTCTTTTGTTTGTGTGTCCTCTATGGACAGCCTGAAAAAAATGCTTGTAAAAAACACAATGTGTAAAAAAAAACAAAAAAACAAACAAAAAACAAACAAAAAGCTCTGAGTCAAATCTGCACCAAAGAATGCATGAAAAATAATGGCAAACTAATTAAAAAAAACGACTGCATAAATGCAAGAATCGGAGCAGATTGCTATTGTGCATTTTGTTTCGCACCTGCAGAAAAAGCAGCATCTTCTCACATGGGACCATGGCCTGAATGAGAACTGCTGTTACATTCATCATTGTACATTCACAGAAAAATGAAACGGAAAATATTTGATTTGCAAAATTGCACATGTACATTTTCATACCATTCAGGTACAATAGGCAAAAACCTCTTCCTCCGCCCTCTGCAAAGCTGTGACAGCAGCTGACTGCTTCATTGACTACCAAGAACAGGTTATAATTTTCACGTAGTATAGCGCCACCTACAGACACCATTGGATTTGCTTACAAATAGCAATGGTTTACTCATAAATGACCGGACAGTTGCTACTAAAAAGTGACTACTTGAAGTTACAAACCCTCCTTAGGTATCATAGGCATTCAGCGGCCCAGGGGGCATCATGGAGACTCCCTGACTAATGGTAACGCATTGGGTTTTGCTCTTTGTGTAGCTTTTTTAGTACTACGAAAAACAGAGATAATACATTGTGTCAGAATGGCAAAGTAACAAACTCTGAAATCATTGTCTTACTGACAAATTCATCTCTGCTATCATATGGCGTTTTTATGATATTGCATTCATTAGCGCGTCATTTCTTCACATATTGCTGGATCAGTGAAGGACTGTCAAAGCCAAATACTACGATGTATCAAAAACAAAGCAGCTTTATGTAAAGCATGTCACATGAACAAGAAACAAAAACCGCAGCATCAAAATACACGATAAAAACGCATGTAAAAAAATGCATTAAAACACAATGAAAAACCAGCAATTAACCTAATTTGCAAAATAGGTGCAGAAATGGTGCAGAAATCCTCCAACATCAAAAATTCATTAAAAGCTCATCATGGGAATGTAGCCTTAAAGAAATATTATTATATATTGGAGAAACCCTTTAATTTACAAAGGACTTGTACCCTACCTGGAAATGAAAATTTTAGCGAGTATAAGTATAACAAATGTGCTGTTCCTCTGTTATTCCTCCAGGTAATTTATGAGAAAAGTGTAGACTTAGCACTATCAGATGGAGGTGAGTCCCTGTACACTGTGGCACTGTCCAATTATTGCTTTGTAAGGACATACCCTTTTAATAAGGAGAATAGTAACACCCAGTTATCAATTTATTTGTTAAATATTTCAGAGGAATAACAAGAATGTGCCTCTTTAGCAAATAATCTTGATTAACCATGAATAATTATATACTACTGTTATGTGTACACAGCTCTTTTGAGGACTGTAGAGTAATCTACCATCCCAGGTATGGTACAGAGGGACATGATGTACAATTTATAGACCTGAAGCATTTTTCCACAGAAATTAAGTTATGCATAGCTATGTCAGTGTAAGAAAGAAACAGAGAAGAGGCAGAGGAGCACACTATGTGCTTCACAGGGAACACCCACTGAGCTCTGAAATTGCAGCAGAAAAAGCAGGGCATGCCCAACAAAGTAGGACTTAAAAGTTAAAGCCATACAAAAATACGCTAATACCACAGTGCAACCGCAGCTGATAATACAGCACATATGTATGTAACCCATATATGTATATAACAGTGCGTGTGTAATTTACTGTGAATGCATTTAGCTAATAAATATAAAAATAAATGAAAAAAATGGCATGGGTTCCATGTGCTATTTCTGGGGTGGCTGAGAGCTGGTGTTATTAGTTTTGGAAGGGGCCAATATACATGAACCTTTACCAGCCTATTAATATCAGCCCGAAGCTGTCTGCTTGGTCTTTGCTGATTATAAAAAATAGGGGGGGACCCCACATCATTTTTTTTTGGGTCCACCTTTTTAACAACCAGTAAAGGCTACGCAGACAGCTGTAAGCTGATATTAATAGGCTGGGAAGATCCATGGATAGTGGCCCCTTCCCAGAATAATAACACCAACCCCCAACTGTCTGCTTTCACTCAGCTGGGTTTTAAAAATAAGGGGGACCCATGACATTTATTTTCCAATTAATAATTTAATAGTTTTAATAAGACTAAATACCCTTTAATGCCACATGACAGGCACTAAATGGTGCTAATTTATTACATGTAGGGTGGATATCTATCTATCTATCTATTACTTTATTATTTTGTAAACTAGGTTTAAATGACAGAATTACTGTATGTAAAAGCTGATGTTAAAAACGGATTGCATATGCATGTTAGGGCTCATTTCCACATGCGAGTCACACGTCCGTACCTCGCATGTGGAAACCAAGCCCTGGTGCCGGCACTCAGGAGCGGAGCTGTGCAGCTCCATGTGTTCCTATGCGGCCGCACGCTCCGCTCCTCAGTGCCGGCTCCACAGCTTGGTTTCCACATGCGAGATACGGACGTGTGACTCGCATGTGGAAATGAGCCCTTATATGGATGTCATACAGATGCTAGGTGAGAAAAATTGCATTGTACTCGCATAATACCTGTCCTACTTTTCTGGATCAACATTGCACCGATTTTTGATACGCTGGTGTGACTCGAGCCTATCTGCAGCCCAGGATACCTGTAATATAATTTCAGCAATGTACCAAGTTCTCTTTTGCTAAGCTTTGAAGGAGCAATACTAAATCTCAGCGCACGTTTATGTTAATGATACATTTTGCTTCCTCAGTTGCTCATGCATCACTATTCATTCAGAATTCATCCGTCACCGCGTGCTGTATAGTCCTGATGTTGGTATTCTCCTATAAAAATGAAATAGAACAGATTTGGCATGGCTGGCTTACAGTAAGTTTGGGTGCTGTGTGATTCCGCAGCTTTGTGTTGTGGCTTAATGTGATTTTTTTGTGATACAGCTCTCCCTATCACCCACTTCTATATCTTCATAGTATGACAGCATAGAATTCCAGTTATTGTCGCCAACACTATCACATGCTAGTTGTAGAATGTATATATTTTAGGAAGCAAATCATAAGCTCCTCGTAGTGATAACAGCAGGAAAGCAGAATTCTGTATTTTATAGGAAACCGGTCATAAAGGAACTTTATTCCTTCTGGCAAACTCTGACTTTCAGTCAGCGCCAGGGTGCGGTTACTACTCATTACATAGTGAGCGGTAACTGATGTCGCATCGGTTGCGCTTCTATGACTGAAAGCCAGAGGCTGCTTGGAGAAATAAAGTTAATTTCATCCTGGCAGCTGCGCTTTTTTGGGGGCAGCCGCAACGCTTTAGAATGAAATTAACCTGCAGATTAACCCCTTTTCTGCAGGGTAATAGCATTTAGGGACATGACAGGTTCCCGTTAACAAGGTGGCTAGGATGCCATGATGAGATTTGGCCACCGGCAAGTTGTAGTAAAGTTACAGAGTAACAAATAACTGCCACTTTCTCGAGTCCTCAGTATTTTGAGGATCTAAAAAGGTTTCTTGTAAGTATCCATCGGAAAATATTGAAGTTGTGGTGTAACTTTAAATTGTAACTCAATCTGATTGTTTGGATTACTAGTTAATATATTGAAGTTGTTGTTATAAATATATACATACTATTAAGAAAAGGCTGTATATATATATATATATATATATATATATATATATATATATATATATATATATATATATGTGTGTGTTAATAGTAGGAAACAGCTGACCGCACTACCGCTGTCACAGACCGTGAATCCTTCAGTCCATCAAACCGCAATTAACCCTCAGATGTTGGGTGCTAAAGCCGCAGAGACAACAATCTTGCATAGTTGGAGGAAGAGAAATAACGGCAGCACTCACCAATCTTCACACACAGGTTCCTTTATTGATTCTTCACGGCTTGGGGGTGTATAGTTACATAGAACGTGGCAGCCGAACGACGGCCGTTTCGCGCCCTCCTGGCGCTTCAACGCCATACATATATACACTCTGATTTATTTATATTATTATTATTACTTTATATGTCTGCACTATATATATATATATTTATTTACACACATTTATATCGGCCACAAAAAAACAACAGCACCATTCTATGGCATGTGATGAATATAAAGCTAGCGTGTCTCTGGATGTACAGTATAATGGCATACAGTCATATTTAGCCCGCCTTTCTCACATACACCTCAGTGTGAGTGTTGCTGTGGTTTGGGGAGCAGCATGATTAATGAAATTAAATGTTTCTTACTTTTTCAGCCCTTAGGCTTGTGCTAGCTATAAAAAAAATGAAATCTGTTTTGCTCATCTTCCCATCGACCAGTGCTATTTCTCCGATGCTGATGACTGACAGAGCCCCTGAGCCCTATGATTAGCTGCAGTGTTGGTGTGTGCTGTAGCCATGATGTCACCGCTGCAGCCTGTAAGCAATCACTGGGAGCGGGACAGAGAGGCAGTGCTAGAGCAGGCGATGGGGACCAATTTTTATGAGTTAAATGAAATTCAAAGCAGAAAACTGTTTTAAAGAATATTTTCTAATTCAAGTGTGATTTTGTTTTTTTTTATCCACAGATATTCTGCTATGGAGTGGTTATTATTTTAGCGGATCTAGCAAATCTTGCAAGCACGGCACTAACCATAACCATTCAGAAAGACTGGATCGTCGTTATTACAGGGGATAACAGAAGCCAATTGGCCGGTGAGCCTTGTATAAACGCACAGTGTTCATGATATGCTGAATGAAGGTTTTTGAGACTTTGTAATCATCATTGTTTAAAGAGTAACTGAACATTTAAGTATTTTTTTTTAAATGTTGTATCCTTTATGAATACTGTTGATTGTGGTGGTCTGGGTTCTGAGACCTTTCCCCCCATCAATCACCCTAACCAAGGGTCAGACAGGCTGAGCTTCTGTTAGAGCATGCGCTGAATGGTGTAGAATTTCTCTAAGGTTATGGTCACACTAGCAGTATTTGGTCAGTATTTTCTCTCAGTATATGAAAGCCAAAACCAGGAGTGGGTGAAAAATACAAAAGTGGTGACGTGTTTCTTTTTATACTTTTCCTCTGATTGTTCCACTTCTGGTTTTGCCTTACAAATACTGGCCAAATACTGATAGTGTGACCGCAGTCTTACAAATAAGGTGGCACTCACCGTTCAAAAAATATTTCTTTATTGAAAACCTCCTAAAACCATGTGGCCTTGGAAAGGGAGCAGGTGCGGCTGGTCAGACTACGGCCGTTTCGCGTAGAGACACGATTCCACGGGTCTGGTTGCCGCACCTGCTCCTTCTTCCTGACCACATGCTTTTAGAAGGACTTCAATAAAGGAATATTTTTAAACAATAATTTTTATTGATTTTAACATATATATGGCAATGTACATTCAAACGCATTTTCTTAGCTTACAAATTCGTTATTTCAGTTTTTTGATTATCACATTACAGATTGTAAGGTCAAAATACAGAATAAACACCATATAAACTCCCCCCTACCCACCCTCTTCCCAGACATGCAGGAAATAGTTGTATATTTCTTGTGTGCTCCTCTCCTTTCTTTTCGTACATCTTCTTAACCCTTATCGAATATTCACGGTAGTTTGCATCCATAATTTATATTACTTCTTAAGCAGTGTCCCTACTACCTATTCCATGAACATTCAGATCAGCTATTTTCAACTTCCCCAATGTTCCATCCATGTCCTCCAATATGTCCCAGCTGGTCTGTTCAAAGGGTTTCACAATTCCCTGAAGTTCTTTGTTTGTATAATGTTTAAGTAAAAAGCTTTTCCACTTTGTCATGAGTGACTGTATACTCTGGTCCTTGTTACACTCTGCTTCCATCCATTCTAAGTGAAGGAATATTTTCATATGGTGAGTGCAGCCTTGTCTGCTACTTGATTTTTTTCATTTTCTCCTTCTGGTGGGAACTTTTGAACAGTGCACCACCGTTTTTTTCCATTGGTTTATCGGCCGTTATGTTATCTCCATATATCTACGGACAGTGCAAAGGTTTTTTTTTTGTTTCTCCTGTTGGATTATTAACAAAATATACGTAGTTGCAATAATTTTCTGGAGAAACACTTCATGTTCTGGAACAATTTTAAGGGTGCCAACACTTTTGGTCATGAATGTATGATTGGTATTAACAGTTATACAGTTCTAAAGCAAATATTATATCACTGTGTTACCTTTTAGGCCGGCGTCACACTCAGCATATGTAAATACGGTCCGTTTTTTACGGCCGTAATACGTAGAAAAGTCCCCAAAATAGTGATCCGTATGTCATCCGTAGGCAGGGTGTGTCAGCGTATTTTGCGCATGGCATCCTCCGTATGTAATCCGTATGGCATCCGTACTGCGATATTTTCTCGCAGGCTTGCAAAACCGACATCTAATGGATTTATGTGCTCAAGTGTTCGTTAAAACTTACCTTGAGTTGCGGTGATGCGCCCTCTGCTGGATGTCCTCATGAACTGGAGCCTTGGAAAAGTTCCCACGCTCGAGTTCATATGAGGACATCCAGCAGAGGGCGCATCACCGCAACTCAAGGTAAGTACAGATCACCCAGCTTTCCTTTCAGCACCCGGGGTTTACAGGCACGAGCGAGTGCTTTAGCACAGCTCCTGGCTGTAAAATGATTTAACCCCTTCAGATGGATTTACTTCGTGGGACGTGACAGATCATCTGAAGGTATGTATAGTGTTGGTTTATTATTTTTCTGAGCGAGGGTCTTCAGGTGGATTGAGAGAGCAATAAAATATTAAAACAACCTGTGTGTTTATTTCATTAAAATACTTTTTAATAATGTGTGTGTTTTTTTAACCCTTTCATACAATTGTATTAATAACGGATAGGTGTCATAATTGACGCCTCTCCATTATTTATCTGGCTTAATGTCACCTTACAATAGCAAGGTGACATTAACCCTTCATTACCCCATATCCCACCGCTACACGGGAGTGGGAAGAGAGTGGCCAAGTGCCAGAATAGGCGCATCTTCCAGATGTGCCTTTTCTGGGGTGGCTGGGGGCAGATGTTTGTAGCCAGGGGGGCCAATAACCATGGACCCTCTCTAGGCTATTAATATCTGCCCTCAGTCACTGGCTTTACCACTCTGGTGGAGAAAATTGCGCGGGAGCCCACGCCAATTTTTTCCATTTAACCCTTTATTTTAGCAGCTACAGCGCCCAAATTTTGCACATACACACTACTAACATTAGTAGTGTGGAATATGCAAAAAAAAAAAAAGGGATATGAGATGGTTTACTGTATGTAAACCATGTCTCATATCATGTCGGGTTTGTGAAGGAGAAATGAAAAGCCGGCAATTGAATTACCGGCTTTTCACTAACACCGCTGCGCATTTCTCGCAAGTCACACTGCTGGTCCGTGTGGAATCCGTATTTTTCTCGCCCCCATAGACTTTCATTGGCGATTTTTTTGCGCAATACGGTGACAAACGCAGCATGCTGTGATTTTCTACGGCCGTACAAGACCGTATATTACGGATGCGTAATATACGGCAGATAGGAGCTGGGCCATAGAGAATCATTGGGCCGTGTGTAATGCGGATTTTACGGACGTAGTTTATGCGCTCATACGTCCGTAAAACTCGCTAGTGTGAGGCCGGCCTAAGACAGATGTTCCTACCTATTTAAGATCACAATCTAAGGCTTCAATTCCAGAACTTTGCGCACCAGTCACGTTTATACATTTTGATAAGACTAGCACTTCAGCTAATGTTGGGCTTTGTGCTGCTGTCCATCATGTACCTGGCCCGAACAAAAAAACTAACATGTAGAAAAGGGAGGTTAGGAGTTGCAGTTTTCTAGGAGACCCACATTTACAGTCCACTAAAGCATTGGTGATATAAGGACCAGCAGAAAACATACTTTATGTGGGGCATTAATGTGATCTAATTTTTTTTTTTAAATATGTCCTCTGTGCTAAAACACTGAAACAGAATTATTCATTTGTTCCTGCTCTTGCTACATTTGCCTTCATGCATTTGTCCCGCTGCAGGGTGCATGAATATGGATGATTCAGTTTCCTTTGAGCTTTTATAATTAGTATATCCTTAGATGTGAGGTTTTCTGGGCTTTTAATAATTTCCATTTACTTGGGCTTTGTAGAGAAAATATGGGCAAAATTAATAATAGATATTAACCCTGTGTGTGTATTTTGCAAACATATTTACTCTATAAGCATAGCATTAATAATATTCTCATACACATCAACAGAGAGTTCCTATTAATGTGCATAGAACTAATGGACGTAGCTGAGAGCATCGCTCTACTATCTTCATCAGCCCCACAGATAACTAGTAGAGTGGTGCATACAGGATCAGGAGAGAACACAGACAGAGGAGGCCATTGAGCAAAAACAAATTATGGGCCCTTTGTAATAGCTCATCATAATGTACAATTCCATCTGCTTTGGAGGTAGAAGTGACCCCCTTTCTACTGGGCCCCTGGTGGCACCAATGCTATGTCCGCCCCTGTGCAGGACCATTGCTTCTGCTTTGGAGGTAGAAGTGACCCCCTTACCTGCTAGGCCCCTGGTTGCACCAATGCTATGTCCGACCCTGTGCAGGACCATTTCTTCTGCTTTGAAGGTAGAAGTGGCCCCCTTACCTGCTAGGCCCCTTGTTTGCACCAATGCTATGTCTGACCCTGTGCAGGACAGTCGCTTCAAACAGGGGACTCTATAGCCCCATTCTTACATTGGGTGGTCGTCTCACCAGTTTGACACCCAGCCATAAGCAACTTATCACCTTCTGTATGCTGCTGTCTACAAGGGTGCACTGAGTTGAATGAAACCTGTATTCTTTGGGACTGCTCGTGTAGATTAATGGTTGTATTCCAAAGGATTCCCATGTAGCCGCTTTACGCATCACCTGCAAGCCATGCTGCAAACCATGGGATAACCCCAATAACAAGACTTCAGCATTTTCCGAGTGATCTAAGATAATAAGAGACTGAAAACCCATTGCAAAAGATGCTGCGGTCACTTGTGATTTTCTTCCTGTGACTAAAAATGAAAAGGTGATCGGTGTGGGTAATGCCATTTGCTATAAAGCCCAATCCACATGTAACTCTTAGGCTGTGTGCACACGTAGCAGATTTTTTGCTATAAAAACGCTATAAATCCGCAAAAAAAACGCTCACATGAAGCATCCTATTTAATAGAATGTAATTCGCAATTCGGAATTCGGAATCGCATTCCAGAAAAAAACGCAGCATGTTCATTAAATTTGCGGAATTGCGGGGATTCCGCACACCTAGGAATGCATTGATCTGCTTACTTCCCGCATGGGGCTATGCCCACCATGCGGGAAGTAAGCAGATCATGTGCGGTTGGTACCCAGGGTGGAGGAGAGTTTCCTCCACGGACTGGGCACCATATAATTGTTAAAAAAAAAAGAATTAAAATAAAAAATAGTGATATACTCACCTTCTGATGGCCCCGGAGTCTTTCCGCCTCTCAGCGATGCACGCGGCCGCTTCCGTTCCTATAGATGCTTTGTGTGAAGGACCTGCGATGACGTTGCGGTCACGTGACCGCGATGACATGGCGGTCACGTGACCGCGATGTCATCGAGGATCCTGCACACAAAGCATCTATAGGAACGGAAGACACCGAGGAGATCCGGGGCCATCAGAAGGTGAGTATAACCATTTTTTTTAAATTTTTTTATTATTTTTAACATTCTATCTTTTACTATTGATGCTGCATAGGCAGGATTAATAGTAAAAAGTTGGTCACACTTGTCAAACACTATGTTTGACAAGTGTGACCAACCTGTCAATCAGTTTTCCAAGCGATGCTACAGATCGCTTGGAAAACACTAGCATTCTGCAAGCTAATTATGCTAGTTTTTAGCAGGAATATGCATGCCAATTCCGCATGCGATATACCCGCGGCAAGAGTTGCAGAATTGCCTCGGAAATTTCGTGTGCACTTAGCCTTACAATACACTTACCTATACAGTGGCATGTGTCATCTTTAACTTTAGACCTTTTAGAGACAATTTAATCTTCAACTTGCTTAACTGTTCACAATAACAGTAATTTTGGCCAGGGGTGCACAAACTTTTACATGCCACTGTATAACCATGAATAGGAAACGTTTTGGTAGCTAATATGTAATTAATTGGATTTTTATTTGTGATATCTATCTCTAAATTATAGGGATGAATGCAACAGTGAGAAGGATGGATCAAGTAATCAATATCTTTGCCCCATTGTCAGTGGGTCAGGTCATGACCTGGGCTTCCAATGTGGTTGGCTGCGGTTTCATTCTCGGTTGGAATCTGGTGTCACTTCTCGTGGAATTTATCTTTCTCTCCAGAGTTTACAAAATGGTACCTCAGCTGGCTGTAAAACCACAGCAATCCATCGGAGAGCATTACATAGAGCGACAACTGGAACTTATAAATGTGCAAGGTACAAAACAAGAAAGAAATAAGATACAGAACAAAGTTTTCTAATAACTTATTTGACTTGTAAACTCATTTTACAGAAAATAAGTACAGTGCCTTGCGAAAGTATTTGGCACCCTGGAACTTTTCAACCTTTTCCCACATATCATGCTTCAAACATAAAGATACCAAATGTAAATTTTTGGTGAAGAATCAACAACAAATGGAACACAATTGTGAAGTTGAGCGAAATATATTGCTTGTTTTACATTTTTGTGGAAATTCCAAAACTGAAAAGTGGGGCATGCAATATTATTCGGCCCCTTTACTTTCAGTGCAGCAAACGCACTCCAGAAGTTCATTGTGGATCTCTGAATGATCCAATGTTGTCCTAAATGCCTAATAATGATAAATATAATCCACCTGTGTGTAATCAAGTCTCCGTATAAATGCACCTGCTCTGTGATAGTCTCAGGGTTCTGTTTGAAGCACAGAGAGCATCATGAAGACCAAGGAACACAACAGGCAGGTCCGTGATACTGTTGTGGAGAAGTTTAAAGCCGGATTTGGATACAAAATGATTTCCAAAACTTTAAACGTCCCAAGGAGCACTGTGCAAGCGATCATATTGAAATGGAAGGAGTATCATACCACTGCAAATCTACCAAGACCCAGCCGTCCCTCTAAACTTTCATCTCAAACAAGGAGAAGACTGATCAGAGATGCAGCCAAGAGGCCCATGATCTGTCTGGATGAACTGCAGAGATCTACAGCTGAGGTGGGACAGTCTGTCAATAGGACAACAATCAGTCGTACACTGCACAAATCTGGCGTCTATGGAAGAGTGGAAAGAAGAAAGCCATTTCTCAAAGATATCCATAAAAAGTGGTGTTTAAAGTTTGCAACAAGCCACTTGGGAGACACCCCAAACATGTGGAAAAAGGTGCTCTGGTCAGATAAAACCAAAATCGAACTTTTTGGCAACAATGCCAAATCATATGTTTGGCATAAAGGCAACACAGCTCATCACCCTGAACACACCTTCCCCACATTCTTGAAGAAAACCTGTTGGAGTCTGCAAAAGACCTGAGCCTGAGAAGGAGATTTGTCTTCCAACGAGTCAATGATCTCAAATATAAAGCAAAATCTACAATGGAATGGTTCACAAATAAACGTATCCAAGTGTTAGAATGGCCAAGTCAAAATCCTGACCTCAATCCAATCGAGAATCTGTGGAAAGAGCTGAAAACTGCTGTTCACAAACGATCTCCATCAAACCTCACTGAGCTCGAGCTGTTTGCCAAGGAAGAATGGGCAAGAATTTCAGTCTCTCGATGTACAAAACTGATAGTGACATACCCCAAGCAACTTGCAGCTGTAATCGCAGCAAAAGGTGGCGCAACAAAGTATTAAGTTAAAGAGGCCGAATAATATTGCACGCCCCACTTTTCAGTTTTTGAATATCCACAAAAATTTAAACTAACCAATAAATTTCGTTCAACTTCACAATTGTGTTCCACTTGTTGTTGATTGTTCACCAAAAATTTACCTTTGGTATCTTTATGTTTGAAGCATGATATTTGGAAAAAGGTTGAAAAGTTCCAGGGGGCCAAATACTTTCGCAAGGCACTGTATATATGATGTTTAACTGTATCATTTTGGGGCACATAGAAAGGAGCATATTTATCAAGTTAAATGCCCAAGAATTCTGGCATTATTTGAGCAAATAAATGTCTTTCATGTCTTGCATTATATTTATTTTATGTTGTAACCACATTTTATGATTTGTCCAACAAGGAAAATGGTTTATTGGTAAAAGCCGTGGTCTAATGTGCAACACACTATGTCAACATTTCTGGCACAGTCACCCAAATAATAGATGGTGTAAACTTAAACTAGACAGTCCTAAAATTCGACAGATTTATCAAACAACATGAACCACTATGATAAATGAGTGCCATTTTAACCTCTTAATCCCATATGACGTACTATCCCGTCAAGTTGACCTGGGACTTAATTACCAGTGACAGTATAGTACGTCATATGCGATCGGCCACGCTCACAGCATAAGCGCGGACGATCGCGGCCCGGGTGTCAGCTGACTATCGCAGCTGACATCCGGCACTATGCGGTCACGGACCGCTCCCGGCACATTAACCCCCGGCACACTGCGATCAAACATGATCGCAATGTTTCGGCGGTACAGGGAAGCATTGCGCAGGGAGGGGGCTCCCTGCGTGCTTCCCTGAGACCCCCGGAGCAACGCGATGTGATCGCGTTGCTCCGAGGGTCTCTTACCTCCTCCTCCCTGCAGCAGGCCCAGATCCAAAATGGCAGCTGCATCCGGGTCCTGCAGGGAGGTGGCTTCACTGCGCCTGCTCGGAGCAGGCGCCGGGAAGCCTGGAGCTGTGCACGTCAGATCCCTGATCTGACACAGTGCACAGCAAAGTGTCAGATCAGCGATCTCACACTATAACATGATGTTCCCCCCTGGGGCTATGTGATAGTGTAAAAAAAAAAATATTCACATGTGTAAAAAAAATAAATAATAAAAAATATATATATATTGTTCCTATAAATACATTTCTTTAAATAAAAAAAACAATAAAAGTACACATATTTAGTATCGCCGCGTCCGTAACGACCCAACCTATAAAACTGTTCCACTAGTTAACCCCTTCAGTGAACACCGTAAAAAAAAAAGAGGCAAAAAACAACGCTTTATTATCATACCGCCAAACAAAAAGGTGAATAACACGCGACCAAAAAGACGGATATAAATAACCATGGTACCACTGAAAACGTCATCTTGTCCCGCAAAAAACGAGCCACCATACAGCATCATCAGCAAAAAAATAAAAAGTTATAGTCCTCAGAATAAAGCGATGCAAAAATAATTATTTTTTCTATAAAATAGTTTTTATCGTATAAAAGCGCCAAAACATAAAAAAATTATGTAAATGAGGTATCGCTGTAATCGTACTGACCCGAAGAATAAAACTGCTTTATCCATTTTACCAAACGTGGAACGGTATAAACGCCCCCCCCAAAAAAGAAATTCCTGAATAGCTGGTTTTTGGTCATTCTGCCTCACAAAAATCAAAATAAAAAGCGATCAAAAAATGTCACGTGCCCGAAAATGGTACCAATAAAACATCAACTCGTCCCGCAAAAAACAAGACCTCACATGACTCTGTGGACCAAAATATGGAAAAATTATAGGTCTCAAAATGTGGTAACGCAAAAAATATTTTTTGCAATAAAAAGCGTCTTTTAGTGTGTGACGGCTGCCAATCATAAAAATCCGCTAAAAAACACGCTATAAAAGTAAATCAAACCCCCCTTCATCAACCCCTTAGTTAGGGAAACATAAAAAAATAAAAAAATGTATTTATTTCCATTTTCCCATTAGGGTTAGGGCTAGGGTTAAGGTTGGGGCTAGGGTTGGTGCTAGGGTTGGTGTTAGGGTTGGGGCTAGGGTTAGGGCTACAGTTAGGGTTGGGGCTACAGTTAGGGTTGGGGCTACAGTTAGGGCTGGGGCTAAAGTTAGGGCTGGGGCTAAAGTTGGGTTGGGGCTAAAGTTAAGGTTAGGGCTACAGTTAGGGTTGGGGCTAAAGTTAGGGTTGGGGCTAAAGTTAGAGTTAGGGTTGGGGCTAAAGTTAGAGTTAGGGTTGGGGCTAAAGTTAGGGTTTGGATTACATTTACGGTTGGGATTAGGGGTGTGTCAGGGTTACGGGTGTGGTTATGGTTGGGATTAGGGTTAGGGGGTGTGTTTCAGTTAGAATTGGGGGTTTCCACAATTTCTCTTGTTACCCTTGGGAAAATCAAAATTTGGGGTGCTAAAAAAACATTTTTGTGGGAAAAAAATTAATTTTTATTTTCACGACTGCGTTATAAACTGTAGTGAAACACTTGGGGGTTCAAAGTTCTCACAACAGATCTAGATAAGTTTCTTGGGGGTCTAGTTTCCAATATGGGGTCACTTGTGGGGATTTCTACTGTTTAGGTACATCAGGGGCTCTGCAAATGCAGCGTGACGCCTGCAGACCAATCCATCGAAGTCAGCATTCCAAATGGCGCTCCTTCCCTTCCGAGCTCTACCATGCGCCCAAACGGTGGTTCCCCCCAACATATGGGGTATCAGCGTACTCAGGACAAATTGGACAACAACTTTTGGGGTCCAATTTCTCCTATTACCCTTGGAAAAATACAAAACAGGGGGCTAAAAAATAATTTTTGTGAATTTTTTTTTTAATTTATTTTCACGGCTCTGCGTTATAAACTGTAGTGAAACACTTGGGGGTTCAAAGCTGTCAAAACACATCTAGATAAGTTCCTTAGGGGGTCTACTTTCCAAAATGGTGTCACTTGTGGGGGGTTTCAATGTTTAGGCACATCAGGAGCTCTCCAAACGCAACATGGCGTCCCATCTTAATTCCAGTCAATTTTGCATTGAAAAGTCAAATGGCGCTCCTTCCCTTCCGAGCTCTGCCATGCACCCAAACAGTGGTTTACCCCCACATATGGGGTATCAGCATACTCAGAACAAATGGCACAACAACTTTTGGGGTCCAATTTCTTCTCTTACTCTTGGGAAAATAAAAATTGGGGGCTAAAAGATCATATTTGTGAAAAAATATGATTTTTTATTTTTACGGCTCTGCATTATAAACTTCTGTGAAGCACTTGGTGGGTTAAAGTGCTCACCACACATCTAGATAAGGCAAATGGCGCTGCTTCCCTTCCAGCTCTGCCATGAACCCAAACAGTGGTTTACCCCCACATATGGGGAATCAGCGTACTCAGAACAAATTGCACAACAACTTTTGGGGTCCATTTTCTACTGTTACACTTGGTAAAATAAAACAAATTGGAGCTGAAGTAAATTTTTTGTGAAAAAAAGTTAAATGTTCATTTTTAAAAAAAAATTCCAAAAATTCCTGTAAAACACCTGAAGGGTAATAAACTTCTTGAATGTGGTTTTGAGCACCTTGAGATGTGCAGTTTTTAGAATGGTGTCACACTTGGTTATTTTCTATCATATAGACCCCTCAAAATGACTTCAAATGTGATGTGGTCCCTAAAAAATATTGGTGTTGTAAAAATGAGAAATTGCTGGTCAACTTTTAACCCTTATAACTCCCTAACAAAAAAAAATTTTGGTTCCAAAATTGTGCTGATGTAAAGTAGACATGTGGGAAATGTTACTTATTAAGTCTTTTGTGTGACATATCTCTGTGATTTAAGGGCATACAAATTCAAAGTTGGAAAATTGCAAAATTTTCAAAATTTTCGCCAAATTTCCGTTTTTTTCACAAATAAATGCACGTTATATCGAAGAAATTTTACCACTATCATGAAGTACAATATGTCACAAGAAAACAATGTAAGTAGGTATGAAAAGCTGCAAAATAAGAATACGTTAAAGAATTGGTAAAAGTTTATTTTTATCAATTAACAAATGCAAAGTGAATGAACAACAAAGAAATCTAAATCAATTCAATATTTGGTGTGACCGCCCTTTTCCTTTAAAGCCACATCAATTCCTCTGGGTACTTATAGACAGTTTTTGAATTAACTCGGCAGGTTGTTCCAAACATCTTGGAGAACTAACAACAGATCTGTGGATGTAGGCTTGTGCAAATGCTTCTGTCTCTTTGTGTAATCTCAGACACACAGTGGGGTCCATATCTTCACTTCCAGGACTTCTTGTTGTCTTTTATGCTAAAGATAGTTCTTAATGACATTGGCTGTATGTTTGAGATTGTTGTCTTGATGCTCTATAAAATTGGAGCTAATCAGCTGCCTCCCTGATGGTACTGCAGGATGGACATGTATCTGCTGTATTTCTCAGCATTGAGGACACCATTAATCCTGAACAAATCCCCAACTCCATTTGTTGAAATGTAGACCAAACTTGCAAGGATCCTCCACCATGCTTCACTGTTACTTGTATTCCCGTATTTGCCACTACGCACAGAAGGTCCGGTGCCTAGAGTGGCAAGGCCTTCTTGTCCCTGTATTCATTTGTATTAGTGTCTTTAAGGATCCACACAATAGAGTACCTCTGTAGCCGCATTGTGTGCCACCAGCGCACTGTCACTTGGAGCACTCGGTGTTTTCAATGGACCGCTGTCAATGAACACAAGGGACTAGCTTTAATATGCAAATATAGGGACTTAACAGTGCACCAAGGCATAGGCCATGCCAAGGGTGCACTGCAGCTCTCTCCATATTAAATAAACATGGATTTTTCAGCAAATGTTAACTTAACGTGTATACGGTTTATCTACAGCCACTGATGTGATCCTCCATTCATTTCCTTTTTTGCAGGGGATCTGCCTATCTGCTCAGTCATAGGTGACTACATTAGCACACCAGCCATTCCCAGTGTATCCAATGAAGAGACGCCCCGGACTCCAGAGCCGGCAGCAGAACGCACTTCATCACTTCCACGTTGCTTCCAAAAAGTACACCGAATGTTGCGCACCTGTACAGACGGCTGGAAATCCTACTACAGACAATCGGTCTTTTTAGCAGGTTTAGGATTGGCCTTCCTGTACACCACAGTCCTGGGCTTTGACTGTATCACTACAGGTTATGCCTACACTCAGGGGATCAGTGGCTCTCTGCTCAGCATACTCATGGCCGTGTCGGCCATCTCAGGATTAATGGGCACATTTCTGTTTACCAAACTAAGAAGACATTATGGCTTAGTGGTCACAGGAATTATATCCAGCTGCCTCCATGTTTGTTGCTTAATGCTTTGCGTATTTTCAGTCTTTGCTCCAGGAAGCCCGTTTGATTTGGGCATTTTCGCTGTCATTATGGGTGTGAATTCTTCTTCAAACACTCAGAAACTGCATCAGAACCAACTCCACATATATCCATCTCAAGGGAATATCAACCAGCCTATCCTCCCAGACCGCTCCTCGATCCACTGGACTAACAATACTGTGTTGTTTGAGAGTGTCCGTGCCGGGGATCATCCAGACTCCTATGTCTCAATCATTTTGTTATTTTCAGGAGTAATATTAGCAAGAGTGGGTAAGTTCATGCTGGCAAGATATACCATGGGGCATATGTATGAATTGCATTGGAATTACAAAACTTTCCGTGGAAAGCAAATCGTTTTGTGCAATTTTTTGGCACAACTTACAGCACCACATATCTCATCCTTACAACCACCTCCTCGTCTAAGATCGACTTGGCTCGAATTGTGAATTGTTTAGCCATATCCATGTGATGCTTCTTTTTCAGGTTTGTCATACGTATGGACCTCTCTGGCCCATGTTTTCTTTGAGAAATGTTTTCCAATTTTTTTCAAGATTTAGAGTTATCAGGGCGAGTGGAATAGAAGCCATAATTTCAAAAATTCAAGCTGTGGTGCAATTGGATGCTATCGCAACGCTTATCTTGTTGACCTTCAGTAGAAGCCAAATATACATTCTACCATTAATTTAAATGGGGTTTTCAGGGAATAAAAAATATTTTTCAAAGGACTCTGACTGGTTGAAAAACTATAAACTAAAAAGTATTTTTCACCCTCACTTATCCAATCCTGTTTTGGTGACCGGGATCTTTATTTGAAACACAAAAAAAAAATAAAAATGATTTTTCATATCTTCTCTCCAGCGAACGCTGCTGGAGAGAAGAAATGAATGGCGGCTTCAGCACCACGCTGGGGGGACAGCGCTTACTGTAGCGCTGTCTTCTGCACGGCACACAGACAGCATCCGTGTGCGGTACGTGTTTTACACGGACCCATTGACTTTAATGGGTCCGTGTGATCCGTGCGCTCCCACGAACACTGAGATGTCTCCGTGTTTTTCAAACGGACACACGGTCCGTGAAAACACGCTGACATGTGCAGGGACACATTGATTTTAATGTGTCTACGTGAGTCAGTGTCTCCGGTACGTGAGGAAACTGTCACCACACGTACCGGAGCCAATGAAGTGTGAAACAGGGCTAATGTGGGTTGGTGCGGTGATTCCTGGATCAGGCATTTCTAGGGTGTCAAAATAGAAAAAGAAAAAATAAATCAGCATGCACCAGATAAGCTATGAAATGGAAGCCATTGGGTGATTGGTGACAATTAATGTCTGTTTTGTTTTTCTTCAAACATTCTGAGTCTTTTTAAAAATAAATTTTCACCTGTGTTGAATAGGTGATTTTCTGGAACTAATACCAGATCGCTCCGTGGGTTGTATCTGATATTGCAGCTGATCCTCATTTAAAGGGAACCTGTCAGAAGGTTTCACTACCACAAACCAAACAAGTTTTATGTTAATGGACCTCAATTCTTGGCCCGGCACTTACAGCTCTCCATCCCCTTTACAGTTTTCCCTGCCTGCCACAGTCATATGTTCCCTGATTGACAGGTCGCTCGTCAGAGTGACCTGCCTCTCCGCCACAAATCTCCCGCTGGCGCTGTCACCCCCTCTGAGAAGACGACCAGCACGGGAAATAACGGTACCTGTGCGAGATTTCGGCAAGGGAGGCAGGTCACTCGGATAAGAGTGACTTGTCGATTAGGATGGCGGCCGGTGGAGAAAATTTGAAAGAGGACGAAAAGCTGTAAATGTGGGGCTACGCCAAATCCACTTGCATCTCATTAACATAAAAAGCTAATAGACGATTACGTTGGAATGCAAAGAAGGATGAAAGGTATGGATTGATTTTGGATTACAGCGACATAACATAAATGTGTTGGGTTTGTGGTAGTAAATACTGGTTCCCTTTAAGTTAATTGATGACTGTTAATTAATGTTAAAAATATGATTTTGGCATAAGTGACACATTTATCAAACTGATACAGAGTGCTTAAAAAATTTGGCATTGGGATCATTTTATATATGCCAGGTGCTTGAGACTGTTGAAATACTCTATACCCAAAGCTAATGCACACTCGTATGATCTGATCATGCATTTTTAGGGAGAAGTTAGTGTGGCTAACAGCTATATCCCATATGGTCAGCTTTAGGTTACTTTCACACATCTGTATCTGTACTTATATTTCTGTAAATGGACCGTTTTTGTTTTGTGTTATCTGTAGTGCCTTCATTGTTTTTTTTTCAGCTGCAGATCAAGCAGTTCTAAGAAAGTTGATCTGTGAATAATCCCGTTCACACCACTGATTGGCAGGTTTTTATGACATCATGCATTGAGAGAAAGCTGCTAATCAGTGGTGGGGGTGGCGTTACACACAGAGGCAGGTCTAGAAGTCACCCAACAGCTAGTCCAGTAATGATAATCTCCTGCTGATAAAACACTGACCTTATTGAACTTACAGTAAAAAGCCTAATAAGTGACACATCCCTGGAATCAGGGTCTCTGCTCCTACTTCTTGCTGCTTTCACATTACATAACAAAAACCTGGTTTACAGATTCCCTGTAACAATGGATAAGTGAAAAATGTATGAAATATGGACTACTGAAGTAGAAAGAATGCCTTCTGATTTTCATTTGTGTTTAGTAGATCCCCATAGACTTTAATGACCGAGTCAAATCTGCAAATTGGGAGGAAAAATAAGACATGCGCTGAGTCTCAATCTGGATGTTTATAGGGGTCAATGTAATTTATGTGTTTGTGTATTGTCCATTTAAAAAACATACAGCACATGGACATGTACAAGGACGGATGAATGTAGCCTTAAAGGGGTTATCCGAGACTTTGCTTATTTTCCCTCTATGGGGTAAAGAACTTACAGATATGTAGTTGCCAACTACTTGCCTGTTCTGCCCAGTGTAGATCTCTACCAGGGATTATGCTACTTCCGGTGACATCATGTCAACAGAACAGCTTCTTCTCTTCCACTCTGCTCTTTTGACGGGGCATCACTGCCGATATCATACTGATTGACAGCTGGCTCCCTGCTGCCTAACTGCGGGGAGCTGGCTGTCAATCAACATGACATTGGCAATGACTCCATGCCAACAGAGCAGCCCAGAAGAGGAAGAGCTGATGGAAGCAGCAGAATCACTGACAGAGATTGGCGTGGGCAGAACACGCAGGTAGTTATAAACTACCTACCTGTAAGTTCTTAGCCCCATAATGAAAAATAAGCAAACTCCCAGGAAGCCTCTTTAATTTAACCTGAACTCGGAAATTGATAGTATGGAGACTAATGTGAAGTTTTTACCTGCATGTGGACTACATAGTTACTAGTGTTATACTAATATAGTAAATGGAGCTACTGCTCTGCACCCTTTTCATTTCAGGATCCTGCACAGCGCCCCCATATCTATTCGGCTGTGACTGGTACTACACAGTTATTAGCCTACAAGGCTTGTCTAAAATATTGTCAAGTATGAACACATGGAGCTTTATGTGGAGTCTCTTGTTGGTTATATTAATATTTGTTATATCTTTATCGCCTGTAGGTCTTTGGTCTTTTGACTTAACAGTGACTCAACTTCTCCAGGAGAACATTCCCGAATCGGAGCGCGGAATCGTCAATGGGGTGCAAAGCTCAATGAATTACCTGATGGATCTGGTACATTTCATCATGGTCATTCTTGCTCCTCAGCCTCAGCAGTTTGGGCTCCTGGTCATCATCTCGATCCTGTTTGTGATCGCTGGACACACCATGTATTTTTTTTATACCAAAAAATATAAAACAAAAGAGAGGGAATCACTAAATACTCCTGCCTGACAGTCTTGTGATTAACCATTATACCAGTATAATCTTTGTAGTATGAGCTTTACCATGAAGTGTTGGATAACTTTAGCAGACCTGTCCAATGTTCACCCAATCTGTTCCATTTCTTTTTATATTTTTATTTTATACATGAACCACCATATTCCATATACAGATCTATTAACTTCACTGGAAATAAACAACATACATTACGCAAAACACCCACGTGTCTCTATTATCATTGTTGTACTCTTACTTCTGGAGCTGATCAGTGTTTGTTATGTTGGATGAGACGCAGCTGGATATTAACCGCACTGGTGAAGCTTAGGGTTCATATAGGAGATGATAAATCTGGTATAAAATGATCTTGGTGCCAACGATGTCTGAACGAATTTATACTACGTTTATGGTGCTGATTAAGAATATGACTTTGGTTTTGCCAGATTGGCTCTAGTTCCTGAGATATTTCATAGTTAATTACAGTAGAATTCTGACTTCAACAAGTCACTTTTATAGCCTTGTAATTGCCTAATCCAGATTTGCCATATTTGTGCCATATTGGTACCGACTTTATGGTTGACAGTCGTTTTCGAACATATTTGCTCATCTCTTCTCCCATTGACTCCAACGGTGTTCGACTGTGTTCAGCAAATATTGCAAATACCATATTCGCCGGCGATCGTAATCCGAACCGAATATTAAAAAATTCGCCTAACAACTCTGCTTGTAAGCCTACAAATTGAAAAAAAAATCATATGGGATATTTCACTACCTAAGACGTTGTTAAAAAGTCAAAGAGACCAAAAGCTATTGCATTCCTTATTACACAAGTCGCACTGGGGGAATGCATTATTTTCATGGATAAATTACCGGTATCTCAAAAACTAGAACCAATTCAGCAAAAGTAATGGGATTTTTTAACTCTGCTCCATCAAAATACCCTAAATCCATTCAAAAAACCTTAGCAGCTGAAAAAAAGTTGTTTTTTCATAGACTTGTGTAGTCGGTTAAACGATGTGATTGTAACTCACGACCAGCAAACGACATCAGACAAGTGCTTATACGGGACGGGAATCGTGAATGAACTGGTTGAATAGTAATCCTTACATCATTACATTGTGTACTGTGTTCACATTCGGTGTGTTCGAAGTTTAAATCCCATACGCGATACTAATTATCTTAAATACATGATATAATATTTTATGATATCATCAAGTTTTTTTTTGCCAATTCCGAATATGTACTTGTTCCAGTGCTTCTAATGTTACGGAGCAATTTTTTGCCTTGAAACACGATCAGCCCCATTTAGGACTTGTATTTCCAGTTCTTCTGTTCGTCCGTCAAATCACTGACCGAGCGACCAGTCTCCATTTACATGACAATTTTCCGCTCGCCAAAATGATTTTATCCACAACGGACGAGTGTTTTTGGACACATCGGTCAGTTGCACAACCCAGTCACACTACACAATTGTTGTGGTCGATACGGTTAGAATCGGACAGACTATCGGCCAGTGTAAATTGCCCTTTACCCTCACTCTCTGGTTTGTGTATTTGTGAGTGACAAATAGTAGATTGCAGATCTCCACAACTGAGCTTTCCTTGAAGAAAAACATCTTCCATACATCTAAAGTTAATAAAAAACAAACCATACCTTGTTCGATATCCAGTAGACTACAACTAAGGATGCAATGTGCGTCCATTTTTTCCTATGAAAGTAGACTCTTCCGAGAAGAAAAGGACAGGAACTCCAGCGTCAGCTATTGGAAGGAGCAATCCTAAAAGGCACTAACAAAAGGTTCCTTGCCAGGCATGAAGGATGACTGTGGAATAGCACAAAGTTGAAAATAATTTGTACAGATTCATGCATCCGTGTTTTGGGGTCTAAGTACAAACCGCAATGCATGGACGGGCTGCCTGAAGTGAACCGGACAGATTCCACCCAATGTGAGTTATAGAGATGTCATGGCCGATTACATCTTCACGTATGATCTAAACCACAGCTTCTCAATGTGGGAGGCCCAGTGGTTGTTGGTTAGGATCAAATGGGCGAGGTGGTATTCAGAGAACTGACTAGAAGCTACACAATTTAGTTTTAGCTACAGCAGTGGGTAAAGTTAAAAGGGTATTCCCATCTCCAAGATCCTATCCCAATATGTACTAGGTGTAAGAATATTAGGCAATACCTCCAATTAGAAATGTAGTATAGTTATTCTGACTATGTCGGCCATTGCAGTAGCTTAAGTATCCATGGTAATGTCCACTAACAACTGTCACGATATTTAGAGTTGAGTGAATGTGTTTGGATTCGGCCGCCAAATCTGAATTTGCCATATCGGTACCCTATTTGTGCCGAATGTATGTTTGACAATCGATGCCGAACATATTCAGACATTTCTACTCCCATTGACTCCAATGACGTTCGGCGAATATTACAAAAATGATATTCGCCACCGAACGTAATTGGAGCTCAATTTTGAAAAATTCGCTCAACCTTGTATATGAGTGGTAGAAACCATGGATACCTTATAGTGATGAGTGAACGTGCTGGGATAAGGTGTTATCTGAGCATGCTCAAAAATTACGTTCTAGTTCCCACGTAGATGCAAACATATTTTTTTTTGCTCATCACCAATACCTAAGCCTCTGACATAGCAAATCAGAAGAACTATACTACATTTCTATTTGCAGGCATTTGCTATTATTATTACACCTACTACATATTAGGATAGTATCTTGGAGATGGGAAAACCTCTTTAAAGGTCAAATCAGCAGCCGGATCAAGCATCGTGGCCTGTACTCAGGCTGTGAAACACGATTTAAGAATGTGACCTTAGCGATATTATTGACATACTGTATTCCTCCTTTTCTTCCACAGCCATAATTTTCTAGTTTTTGTGCCAGTATAGCCAGAAATGTCACCGCTCATTTAATCGTACAATGTACTGGAAAGCTGGGCAGGGATGGTGCAGTGACACTGGTTAACAGGATTAAGTGCTTACTGGGAAGGAAACACAGCCTGGCAATACAATTCTCCAGATCAGTGAGATAACAGCAAAAAACAAAAGTGAAAAGATTTTATTTATATTTATTTAGTGGAAAAATATGTAGAAATTAAAATAGAACGCGTTTGTTGTCACCATCTTCTAAGCCCGTAAATTATATTTTTTTCTGTTGATGAAACTGTAAGAGACCTTGTTTTTTAGGTGGCAAGTTGTTTTTTTTTCAGTTTTGTGTTGGCGTACATAAAACATTATTACATTTTGTGGGGATGTACGGTGTAATATAGAGTTACAATGGTTATACTAAACAGCATGGGGTACAAAAAGTCTTAAATGCTGAAGATAGTGGCAGGTAAGGGGTTAATGGAAGCACTAGAGCCGGTCACTGCTGTTACAGGCAGAGGCTAGCTGTATGACACAGCCTGCATCCATCATGTGCGGAGCAGGATATACTAGTACATCCGGTCAGGAAGGGTTTAATGTAGTGCCGCGTCAAGACTAGGTACATTTCTGCATTTATCACCCACTCCAGGTTTGGGCTTACAAATACTGAACATGTTAATTCGGCCTACAGTAAAGACACGGCCATAATGGCACAGTGATGCTAATCTGATACCGCTCAGTGGTTGTTGAGTAACCATATTCTAAATTTTTGGTCTAGTGACGTCTTCTGTACATTGGGCCTGGTCTAGGGTCATCTTCTGTTCTCTGCCCCTCTACCAGCCTCCTCCGTTTCTTTTCCCCGTATCACGGGTGTCAAACGCTTTAAGTGAACCTGCCTCCTTTCAATAATTCTGCACCACCACTGCCAAGATTGGGGAGGGCAGCGTGTGCACAGTGCGATTCTATGGTCTGTCTTCAAAAACTGGTGCCGGAGGTGGCGAACGCACAGATAAAGATTTCAACTCAATTACTTCTTCTTTAAAGAGGTATTCTCATCTCCAAGATCCTATCCCAATATGTAGTAGGTGTAATATTACCAAATACCTCCAATAAGGAATGTAGTATAGTTCTTCTGATTCACTACTTCGATTACCTCTTTCTGCAGGGCATTGCAGTACCTTAGGTATCCATGGTTACAACCACTCATAGTGAGATTTGAGACTTCGATAGTTGTAAACATGGATACCCAAGCTACTACAATGTCTGCACATGGGGCAAGTAAGATAGCAAATCAGAAGAACTATTCCACATTTCTAATTGCAGGCATTTGCCAATGTTATACCCGCACCTCCGGTGCCAATTTATTGCAGACCTGCCGTAGAATCACACTTTAGCTGTGTCACCCACCTCAATGATGGCAGCGGTGCGGAATTTTTAAAAGGAGTCAGGTCAATGAATAATCAGGGACAATAAAATAAATATAGGAGGCTGGAGAAGTAAAAGACGACCATACCCCCAGGCCCACCCCGATGCGAAGTGATTACACCAAAACTTTAGAGGACGATTATTCAGCAGCCACAGATTCTTTACAGCAGGTATCACAGCAATCAGCATCACAGCGCCATTATGGCTATGGCTTTACTGTATAGTGCTGGCTCCTGCCCACAGGGTCTCAGTCCAGTTTTTTTTTTTTTTTTAAATGTCAGTATTCGGGCACCTATAATTTGGGATGAATATTCCTGTATTGCAGTTTATTATTCCGGTCAGCCTGAAGCTGATGGACAATCTATTGCGTACCGCTTGTAGGACACAATAGCTGTAATGAGAGGGAAGCAATGGAGGCCGATTGTTAGGCTGCCCAAGACAACATCTGCACCACATAGTCGTGTCACAGGGCAACGATGTGGCGACAAGGAGCCTCCTCTAACTTCTTAGACTCTGCAGCCGTTATTGACCGAGTCATCCAAGAAGTTAGAATGGCGAGAGCTGTGATCCCGGCATTTACAGCTGACACCCACTGCAGAGGATACGGGCTCAACTCCTGACTGTAAATGTGTCAGTCCTGCGATCAGACACCGTTCTATTACAGAAAAGGGTTAAGGCGATAAAGTCATCAGATCCACATCAGTTGCTCAAATAACTTTTATTCTGCCAACAGTTCAGAACACCAAATCTTACTACTTTCAAGGAAATTTCCGCCTGGTTTGCACAACCCCTTCTTACATTGTAAGGCACTTAGGTGGGGATGGCTCTCATACGGTCTTTTAGCTAGGGCAGGTCTTGATAAATTGCGAATCATGCACAAATAAGAATGTCTTTGAATTATCCCTTGACAGTCAAGATTGAAAATATTTTTTAATGTTTCTTATGAAAGGTGAAAAACATCAGTGATTGTCATCCTTTCAATCATTTTTCGTGAAGTTGTTCTTCGGCATTGTGCCAGCTGGCAGACCTTTCTACAGCAGTCCTCCACTTTCTTTACCTCCTCCGATTAACCTACCAACAAAAAGAAAACCAACCGCAATAAAAAAAAGTCAATATTTACAATTCCTTCATTTATTGTGAAAAAGCAAACATTGGTCAGGCCTCCTCCTTTCGCTAGGCCTTACTACATTTAAAAGGGGTTGTCTGGCCTTACAGTACAAGTCCGGAGTCATTAATTGACTGCAGACTTGTGAAAGCACTGCACACTGAGGATTCTCCAGTGCCGGAGCCAAGAGCTAATTAAGAGAACTGCATACTTCGGGCCACATTCCAACTAGACATGTCCGGCCTCACTCAGTACACTTGCATTAAGCGAGGTTGTGCACGTCTAGTCGGCACGTGACTACATGTACACGAACACTCACAACATAGCGCACTGCGAGGATTCACAAGTCTGCAGTCGCACAGAGTGACTGCAGACTTGTACCCCAAGGTCAGACAACCCCTTTAGAAATTAAATAAATCTCAAAGCATCTTAAACGTGTTTACTAACATAAATGTCCAATTAGACGTAGCCTCAGATAAATCCTTAAAAGCATCAACTGGAGATTATCTCCTGTCAGGAGTACAAAATTCATCAATGGCTACTTATTTATTGCCGCATGCAACTGCCCGTCTGATATCATAATGTCTTACCATTGTCACCCTTGGGCAGTCCCATACAGGCCGGCAGTCCTATGCCAGGTACAAGCCAAACTTCATCAGTTTGCTAGAAAAAAACCCAAAACCCACATTATTAATATTAAACCAGCCAAATATTATATGTGACCCCACTCTACCCAAACTGTGACCAGATGGCAACTTAAATACATGTAATAAAAGTATTATGAATAAGATGCCGCTGTTGAGACGCAGGTTATCAATTCACTTATACACATCCTATCAGATCGAAGACTTTTGTAGCCTCAGGTAAATCCTTTAGAAGGCATCAGGTACAGAATAACTTCCGCTCAGGAGTACGGTGCTCATCATCGGCTACATGCCTTACACTGTTAGAATGACATGTATACTTGTGTAGCGGTCACTCACCTTCCTATGCGTGGTCAGAAATTCATCAGATACCTACTGAACAAATTGAGCGTGGGGGGGCCGTTTGGAGAAATAAAAACAAAAAACAACATTAGCAGGTTTCCATGTGCTGCAAAAAGTGTAACAAGTTCATAAAGAAATAAAAAATCATAATTCAGCCGTTAGGTTTCACAATATGATGCCAAGCGAGCAGTGAAAGTCAGGCTACGTTCACAGGGGAATTTTTGGAATAGCTTTGCAAAATCCTCCCTAAAAACGCGTGGAAAGCTCGTTCTACTCATGTGTATGTAATATTCATATTGAGGAGTTTTTTGAGCATTTTTTTTTTTTTTTTTTTTAAATCATTGTACCTAACTAACTTCATAGTTTTTGGTCTAAACTTTTGTCAAATCCAAAGGCTGCAAAAAAACACTACAGGAATAGAAACTCTTCCAAAACTCCTTCAGGAACCCCCCACCCCACAAAAGGAACATACTTTCCACTTGAAAAGTCTTTTAGAATGCCTTAAAGGGAAGCCTTATATGCAAATTGTCTCTTCAGAGAGAAAGCGGTCTTGAACTCTATAGCGCCACCTGTTGGAAGTAGCGATCCTACAAGTCACAATCAACCCTTTAACGAGTCTTAGAATATGACTTAGGATAAAAGCCAAATCAGAATCTCAATTTAAAGGGAAGCCATCATCAGAACATCACCTAGTGTTTAAAGCAAGTTTGTGTTACCTGTATTTTTTTATATTCATATTATGATCCTTATTAACAAAACTAATGCTCATACTATCAAATTCTGGAACAGTTTTCAGCAGAGGCAGGATTACTGTGACTGGTAACGCCTCTATACACAGCTAATTATTGTGATATCCTGTGTTAGGTCACAGCTCACTTCATTATTATTTATTTATATAGCACCATTAATTCCATGGTGCTGTACATGAGAAAGGGGTTACATACAGTTATAGATATCGTTTACCCCACTCTTCACAATGACACTTGCACACACTCAATAGACATTTCAATACAAAAAGATAGGGCTAGGATCTGACCATTGTGGCTAATGTTTCAGGAAATGCACACGTACAGGAAGTATGAGCATAGCCACAGTGGCCAGTGTGGAAATTGAAAGATTTTTTTTTTTATTTTTTAAATACACAGAGATCTGGAAAAACACAAAAGTGAACACCACACATACTAAAAACACTGCAGAAAATTCCCAACAGTCACAAAAAGCTTATGTGAACGTAGCCTAGTGGTCACAGGAGTCGATTTCTGGGGACCGGCATAGTCTCAGGTAAATCCTTTTACACATCAATGATGATATAATCAGGGAGTACAGTTGTCGTCATCGACTATGCACAGCTACAATATCTAGCAAACACCACAAAATAAATGAGGTACGGAATCTGATAAGGGGCTATAGGCTATATTTATTTATTTTTTTTAAAGTCTTTGACCCATGAGTAACAGAGGTTTCACCAGTGAAATGACCACTAGAAAAGAGGCCCTGATGGTGGTCCTGTTTAAGAGACATTGAAAGCAGCAGTGGTCACACACCAGCCCTACCGCTCCACCGAGCAAAATGTTATTTTACCTCAGACTCAGGTACTTTCACCAGGAAACCAAAGTATCCGCCTGCCCCAGAGTACGGTCATTTCTGGAGAGCTGCAAGAATAAAACCAACATTAGACAGATTGATCTTATAGAGAGGACAGTGTAAAAAGTGCCGCTACACAGAAGGTCGGCGGCTCTTCCCACGGTGCGCCCCGAGCAGCTGTGTCCTATAACCAACGTTCTGCCTCACACACAAGCTTTATGCCAGGTTAGGAAATAGAGCAAACGCTATAGAGACCTCAGGTGGTAACTAGTGGCTGCTCAGATTTCTGTCCGAAGCCCCTGGCGCCTGCAGTGTGACACCGGAGTTAGCAAATGCGGGCACCATGGCGCCATTTTATTAAAGACACTGTGTATGCAAATTTGCAGACGTCTTCAACAAAACGGTGCAGGTGTGCATTGCAGAGAACGAACTTGCCGGGTCCGTAATACACGCTGCCGGCCAATCATAGGCCAGCAGCTGACGTCGGCGTGCATGTGACTGAGTGCATGGCAGTGGCGTCATGCGCTCCCATCACTTGGACGCTGGAGTCAGAAGATGGCGCCGCACTACAAGGGAGCGGAGGGAAGGCGAGTAGGAGTGTTTTTTTTCCCCTATGTATTGAACAGCAGCAGTGCAGGCAGCACATTACCACAATGGGGAATATATAACAGGATGGGGGAGCATACACCAGGATTCCTTTACATCTGCAGTCTGGTACCCTTGCTCCTGTCTGTGGCTGCACTTTGTTGCCCCCGCCTCCTCTCTGCTGCCCCCGCCTCCTCTTTATAGAAGTTGTTTTTTCTAAACTAAAATCTCAGAATTAGGCTGCAATCACACTATCAGTATTTGGTCAGTATTTTACATCAGTATTTGTAAGCCAAAACCAGGAGTGGGTGATAAATGCAGAAGTGGTGCATATGTTTCTATTATACTTTTCCTCTACTTGTTCCACTCCTGGTTTTGGCTACAAATACTGATGTAAAATACTGACCAAATACTGCTAGTGTGACGGCAGTCTTAAGGTTAAATTGCCATGTTGGCACTCTGTCTCTAGAAGGTTTGCCGTCACTGTTGTACATTCCTTCACTAAAACGGCACTGGAGTCAACGTGTACATCTCTGGCGGCATTTTATTTCACACAGTCTTAAAAAAAAAAAAAAATGGTGTAAAATTATAAGTGTACCAATAAAGATGCTTGCTCCCTGGGGGTAGAACAGGTTCAATAGCATCTATCTCTCTATCTTGCATAAAGCAAACCTGTCACCCCCAAAATCGAAGGTGAGCTAAGCCCACCAGCATCAGGGCCTTATCTACAGCATTCTGTAATGCTGTAGTTAAGCCCCCGATGTATCCTGAAAGATGAGAAAAAGAGGTTAGATTATACTCACCCAGGGGCGGTCCGGGGCCTCCTATCTTCATAGGATGACGTCCTCTTCTTGTCTTCACGCTGTGGCTCCGGCGCAGGCTTACTTTGTCCTCCCAGTTGAGGGCAGAGCAAAGTACTGCAGTGCTCAGGTGCTGGGCCTCTTTGACCTTTCCCGGCGCACTGCAGTACTTTGCTCTGCCCTCAACTGGGAGGACAAAGTAAGCCTGCGCCGGAGCCACAGCGTGAAGACAAGAAGAGGACGTCATCCTATGAAGATAGGAGGCCCCGGACCGCCCCTGGGTGAGTATAATCTAACCTCTTTTTCTCATCTTTCAGGATACATTGGGGGCTTATCTACAGCATTACAGAATGCTGTAGATAAGCCCCTGATGCTGGTGGGCTTAGCTCACCTTCGATTTTGGGGGTGACAGGTTCCCTTTAAGTCCTTAAAGAGGTTGTCCACTACTTTAGCATTGATGAAGTATACTTAGGCTAGGTCATCAATGTCTGATCAGTTGAGGTCCGATACCCGGCACCCCCGCCTACCAGCTGTTTTCTGTGTTGGCAGCTGGAAATACTGCACTCACTGGCGGAGTTGGCCATCTTTTGGCAGTGGCTGAGGCAGGGTACTATCAGAAGATGACCAGCTCTGCAATTGAGCACTTCTGGCTGCTACAGATAGTGGCTGATCGCCGGGGGTCGGACCCTGATTAGCATTGGTGACCTAAGGATAGGTTGTTTCGTTTTTGAGCTCCATTTTCCCCCCGTATCAGCAGAGATTATCTATAGATAGATATAAATATATACAGACAGACAGAAGCGTTATCAGAACATGATCTGTTTTTCTCGTACAAGGAGAAATTAAATTAAAATATTTCGATACCTTCTCCTGACAGTTACGTTGTTTTTCCACAGTCCCATAGACTTGCATTGACGATTTCAATGCGACACGTCTCCGCAATTTTCCATTGAACGCTCGGTCTGTGAAAAATCACAGACGTGTGAATTTCCCCAGAGTCTCTCAGGTATGAGTGCCATCTGTGCCTTCACAGGTAAATGAGCCCTAAAAAAAAAACAAAAAAACAAAACGGTTTCAAGTTACTCTGCAGTTCGACTTTAGCCATTAGATTTTCATCTATGGTGCACCAACTGGTCCAAAACCAACTGATCATATATAATTTTTATTTGGATCAAGGTACCCTGCCAAAAAATTATCAACACTTAGCACGTAAGGGTATGTGCACCGGATGCAGAAAACGCTGCGGGTCCGCAGCAGTTTCCCATGAGTATATAGTACAATGTAAACCTATGGGAAACCAAAAACGCAGTGCACATGCTGCGGACAAAACCGCGGGGAAACGCAGCGGTTTACATTCCTCAGCATGTCACTTCTTTCTGCGGATTCCGCAGAGGTTTTACAGCTGCTCCAATAGAAAACCGCAGGTGTAAAACCGCAGTGAAATCTGCAGAAAAAAATGTGGTAAATCCGTGATAAATCTGCAGCAAAAAACGCAGCGGATCATTCTACGTGTGCACATAGCCTGAATCGCTTATTTATGTATGTTAACGGAAACTTCGAAGAGTTTTACTTTCATTAACTACGAACTGCAACCTAACTGGAGTCCGGTCTAAAAAAAAAAAAAGCCTCATCCAACCACATCATTCACAACATAAGCCAGTAATGGCTGCTGAAAGGGAGAGGAAACATGAGGAGGGGAAATGGCTATTCATTAAAGGCCATGTATTAAGGGGTTAAATTAAAAACAAACATTATTGCATAACTATATAGTTTTGAAAGAAATTGTTCACACAAGTAACCAGAACAGGACACAGTCAGCAAGTCTAGCTATAGAGCAGAAGACACAGGCATGTGAGGTTCCATAAGGCCCAACACGTGGTGCCCGAGGGTGAAGCCCCCCGTACAGTGCAGGACACAGCTATAAATACACACACACATACATATATATATATATATATATATATATATATATATATATATATATATATATATACTGTAACACATAGAGTAAGTGACGTCACACACAATCTATATAGAGCACTCCGCCATAGCAGCGAGCACTGCGGCACAGTACCGACCTCTCCATAGTCACCACGCCAAATGAGGAAGGGTGGGGTTGTGTAACGCCCCTAGAAGGCTCGTGTGACCTATGGACCCTCCCATTGCCAGGTCACAGTAGTACTGGAAGCTTGTCCGCACTGATCACCTCCCCATCAGCCTCCTCACACTGACAATCAGGATGGCCGCATCTCGTCAGGGAACGAAAGTGCTAATTCTAGAAAAGTTTCCAAAAGTTTTTGTCACGTGACTGCTGTTGTGCTCATGTCCAGCAGATGTCGCCATTGTATAGTGCGTGGAGTCTCACTGCCGCCTGTCAGGACTGCAGCTCATCACACATCCCATAATGGGCAGCTGTGGCTTCTCCTCATACCTGTGAGGTAGAGATCCGGTCCTGTGTTTGACGTTTTATTCGATTGAAGATTTATTATTTATTGTCTGTACAAGTCCCCTCTATAATTTGTAAAGCGCTGCGGAATATGTTGGCGCTATATAAATAAAAATTATTATTATTATTATTATTATCTTTCATTGAATGCTTTTATTTTTTAGGGGGCTCTTAGTGTGTAAGAGGCCATATTCAGACATAGTTTTTGTTTTAGTTTTTTTTGCATTTGTGAAAAATGTATTTTCATCAATGGAACAGTTTGTCATCAGTGTTTCAGTTTTTTATCAACAGAGATTCATCAGTTTTTTCATACCAACTTTTGAAGAAGAGAAATAAGGACAACCTATGCCTTGCACCCCGCAGCACATTTTAGCCACCCCCCAATGCACATCTATTTCCATTTCTATCCCCCCTGGCAGGAGGAGATCTCAGAGGGGCACTAGCAGGGAGGGACACTCAGCAGATGCTCGAGAGGTCTAGTTCAGTGGTACCTGGTGGCTGGACGGGAGGCCACGAATCTCTAACCTGGCGTCCCCGACGCGGCTTTTGATCACCCAGGGCAGCGCAACGTCATCTGTGCGTCCTGCTCATCTCTAGTTGGGACCGGTGGATTTATTTTTTAGTTCCTTCATTCAAAGTCAGAGCTGCCAGAATGTTCTCATCTTTAAGCCGGTTTCAAATGTCCTGATATTTCCAGTACCAGAAAAAACCGGTACCGGAGATGACATGGTAACACAAGCCCCATTAAAACCTTTAAATAAAGACACATGACACCGGAGAATAATTTTGGAAGAAAATGGCCGTGGCGTTTATTTTGAGTTACTTTTAAGATAATAATTTAATCCAAAAACCGATGTTAAAACCATTTGAATAAATAAATAATATTACTCCAATTCCTTACCCAATCCACCCGAATTCAGCGGGCGATTTTCCCACAAACAAACGCCACGACAGTTGATCATTTTTTTTAAAAATTCAAACATAAGGGAGGGAGGGTGGGGTCTTCAGTCTTCATCAGGTGACTGAGCGACAGCTGATGGAACAGCTGACTTTATAGAGAAAATTCCTCCCGCACTTTCTTTATAAGCCAATCATCTTTCATAAAAAGTGCGGGAATAATAACTAGTTAAAACCAGAAAGAACCTGCTCACGCCAAAGCGCAGCTTACCAGATAAATTAACCCTTTCTGTAAAAACTTCTGAACCTCATAAATCTTAATGAGACTTTCAACTTTAAATTGTATAAACTGCTCCAAAATAGTGACATGGTTAGGGGCTGTGTTATCATGCGACCCCCTTCGTAATTTTCAAAGGGGGGGCGTCCATGGTAACACAAGCCCCATTAAAACCTTTAAATAAAGACACATGACACCGGAGAATAATTTTGGAAGAAAATGGCCGTGGCGTTTATTTTGAGTTACTTTTAAGATAATAATTTAATCCAAAAACCGATGTTAAAACCATTTGAATAAATAAATAATATTACTCCAATTCCTTACCCAATCCACCCGAATTCAGCGGGCGATTTTCCCAAACGCCTCGCCTAAAAGGTGAGGCCCCCCCAAACGCCAAAGCCATTTTTCTATAATTGACTGAAAGTCCAAATTCAAAATATCCAGGCCCACATCAGACAAGTGGACCATATCACCCCTGTACATTCCTGGGATAACTTCCTCTAGTTCCAAGTGCCTGAAAGAGAAACTGTCAATTAAAGGCATAAATTTCTCCAAACTCCTGTTGACTCTCTTAAGGATTTTTTCAAGGAACACCATCTCACTGTTGAACCACAAAAACCTTGGTACAATCTCTGAAAAAACTAAAGCGGAATCAAAAAACTCAGTTTTTAATAAGGATATATCTCTCTTCATTAGAGCAGTAAGGTTAAGGGTACTAATTTTACCTAAGTCATTACCCCCCAAATGAAATATTATTAAGTCCGGACGAGGCCAAATCTTCTTTAATCTTCTCAATTCGTCTAGCAGTTCCATCCAACGCATTCCTCTCCTGCTAAACCAAAAAACCTTAAGGAATGATGTATTAAAAGAGAGATTCTCTGAGTAAGATCTCAAGCTTGCCCTTTTCTTAGCCCAAAAGACATAAGAGTGCCCGATGATCCATACTGCTAAAACACCTAAAAGAGGAACCAAATGTTAAAAATAGTACAAATCAGGGCGAACATACAGTTTGAATCTATTTGATTCCCATCTGCCAATGCTTTTTATCCTACTTTCTTGAAGGCCCGATCTAGCTGCTTCTGTCGCTGCACCAATACGGAAGGAATGAGAGGACATTTTTTGATCCGATACCTTTAATACTTTTAAACATTTTTTAAGAATAAAATTAAATTGAAATATCGTTGCAGGGTCCCCATTATGGTGAATAAAAAATGGACCATCTCCTTTGGGACGTAAAGAAAGCCACCTCGCAGAGTTGGAAACTGGGCAAATGACTTTTTCAGATATAGCATTCAAACGTAAGGAAGACCCCCTACCCATCTGGTCTGTTTTTGATTTTTTAATATGCAACATGATGTGAGAATCGAATACCCTCACATCTTGAAAAAACAGACCAGAAGGGGAAGATTTCTTTTGAGAAACGACTTCACTCACCCGTAGAGCCGCAAAAAAGGCTAGAGAAAAGGCTGTGGAAAAAAGACAAGCCTCAAATTCATTACTACAAACAAAAGGAAGTATAGAGCAAATGCTTTTGAGCAGCTGGAACGAAATAGGGCGACGGTCGTCGGGTTTAAAATTAGCTTTCTTAAAGCCCTTCAAAAACTGCTTTACCTGAAAAATCTCCGACATAGGGCGAGCTCCCATCATTTTGTGAAAAAATGAAACTCCCGCAACATTCTTTGACACAGCTGAAAAAGACAAACCTTTGCACACCATATGCTCTAAAAAACTAAGCGACACTCGAATGGAACAATTTTCCTGAGGGTGATTCTTACTTAAACAAAATTCTATCCATAATTTCCATGCCGCCGAGTAGTCGGCCCATGTTCTATCAGCCAATGAATGAGCAATAAAGTGAGAAATTATTCCTGAATTATATTCCAAATCCAAGGCGAGCAGGACACTCTGTGTTCTTCCCCTTCCAAAGACTCCCTTTCGCGCATGGGTAGCTGGCGGTGATAAACAGATGAAGATTTAACAACATGCTCTGTAGGCAAAAAGGAAGCTTTTATCCAGATATTAAACTCCAAGCAGAGAAACACAATCTGTCTAATAATTCTAGCTGCCAATTTATTCTTGGAAGACAGAGTATTAAGAGCAAATACCAAGCCTTGATGATCAGAAGAAAACAATAAACGCTTATCCTTCAAAAGGGTGCCCCATAGCTGAAGACATAAAAATATCAAGAATAGATCCAAAACCGTCTGATTATTTAAAACTCTGTCCGCTTGCCAAGCAGGAGACCAAGGCTCTGAAGCCCAATATTTAAACAACGATACAACAAATCCAGAATCTCTATCAGCTTGAAAATAAAGACCGAGTTCTTCTGCTGGCACAAATGATGTCTGCCACATAGACCTACCATTAAAGTTAGACAAAAACTTAGACCAAACTTTAAGGTCATCTTTTAAGTCTCTACCAAGACGTATATGACTTTTTGGGGAAACAAAACCAGCTGTAGCGTCGTATAAGCCTCTAGAGAAAACCCTGCCGATGGGAATAATTCTCATAGCGAAATTCAAGAGACCCAATAGAGACTGTAATTCTTTCAAAGTAATTTTTTCCAACGACAGACAACGGGATATTGCAGCTTGTAATTTAAATAATTTTTCTTGAGGTAAAGAACAACACATGCTATGGGAATCGATTAAAATACCTAAAAACTCGAGTGAAGTACAGGGATGAACCGTTTTGTCTTCAGCAATGGGAACACCAAAACTACAACAAACTTCCAAAAACTTATCCAGCATATCCTGGCATTTCCGTGAATTTAAAGGACCAATGAACAGAAAATCATCAAGGTAATGAATCATACCGCCTCCTGAAAATTTAAATTCAACTACCCATTGAAGAAACGTAGAAAAAGATTCAAAATAAAAACACGAAAGAGAAAAACCCATTGGGAGGCATCTGTCAAAAAAGAATTTATTTCGAAAAGAAAAACCAAGGGAGTTGAAACCGTCCGGATTAACTGGTAAAATTCTAAATGCAGATTTTATGTCCGATTTTGCCATAAGGGCATCGCGACCAAATGTCCGCAATAGATCTAACGCGACATCAAAAGAAGTATATTTTACCGAACAAGGATAATCACACACTTCGTCGTTTAGGGATTCACCCCTAGGGTACGATAAATGATGAATGAGTCTAAATGACCCGCTGTCTTTCTTAGGTACTACTCCTAGAGGTGAAATCCTAAAATTTTCAAATGGGGGATTATCAAACGGACCAGAGACCCTACCCAATTTTAGCTCGGCTATGATCTTTTCCTCTACTATGCAAGGGAATTCAAGCGCGGACGGTAAATTAGACACAATTTTGCAGCCTGAACCCAAAAATGGGGGAACATAAAATCCCTTTAAGAAACCATTAAACAAAAGGGAACTAATCTCCCGATCTGGGTAGATGTTTAGCCACGGGACCATGCTTTCCAGATTCACTGGGGTCGATGCCTTTAGAAAAGGGTTCTCTGCCGTTAATTTGCTGGTTGCTTTGCAATTGCTTCTTAAAACATTTGGCCATTGTATGAGTGCCCCCACAGAAGGAGCACTCATGACGAAATCTACAATTCTGAGCCCATTTACACGTTGATTCATTATAGGCAAAGCATACTCCCTTCTTCATCGTGGGGACGGGGGTCTGTCTATGAGATGAAAACCTCTGAGGTATCATGAGGTTAATCCACAACCCCACATCCTTCGTACCCCACGATAAATTAGGGAACATTGATAACTTCTGCCTAAATGACTCATCGTACAGCAACCAAGCCATTCCCCCAAAATTGCGATATGCCTCTAAGATAGAGTCTAAATGCTGAAATAGTCCTGAGCAAAGGTGTGGAAACTTCTCCCCAAGTACAGCAGAATAGATTGAGAACGCTTGAATCCAGTTATTAAATGATTTAACTGGATTGGACTTCCTTTTATCGTCCACATCCTCTTTCTTCTCAGATCTACCCTGCTGTTCCCTACCAGAAGGCAAAAGGGAAAAAATATCCACAAATGCTCTACTCCAAATCAATTCTTTCACCGCGGGGGTTAAATGAAAACCCAGCGGTGAAATATCGCATGTAAGAGATTCCTTCGCAAGAACCCCTGGAATACCAGGCTTCAAAACCACATTACAGCTACCAGAATTAGTATCGCTAAAAGAATATCTGGGAGCAGGAGAGAGGATACTGCTGCCCAGGTATTCCTCCAACGCTTCCCTGACTAAATCTTTCACATTACTGGGGTTAACAGATGAAGTGACAATTAGGCTCTCACCATCTCCGTGAAGCCTCCGGTCCTGGATATCATGGGATTCAGCACTCAAGCCTGCTCCAGCAGGCGAATGCACTCGGCGAGGGGGATGCGCCATTGCTCCGACGGGTGCTCCAGTTTGGTCCATCCAGGATCTGGCAGCAGCAGACACGGAGGCCGGAGAGCTCTGGAGGACAGTCTCGTTGACGCTGAGCCCCGGGTCGTGCCAAGGTCCCTGGACCGCCATGGCGCTTGTACGGCCATAGCGGTTAGATGCAGCACTCGATGCAGCCGCAGAGGCGGCGGATACTTCCGGGTCATCCCCTCTTGACGCGCCGGACCCAGCCGAGATATCCGGCGCTGGAGGATGAGATGTCATCCGGCTCCTATGAAGATCTCGCGGCGGACTCCGGGATTTCCGCCGCGACGACTTCCGCTTGATAGTGCGCGCCGGCCGAACATTTTCAGGCGCCAGGGAAGGCGGAGGCGATGGAGAGTAGGTCACTCTCGCCCTCCTATTCCTGACTGGATTCCGACTTGACCGCGCCGGCGTCATGGGAGCTTCATCCTGTTGCGGGAAGGGAGACAGCCTAGGCGTTGGAGAAGCCGGCACCTCTGTGATAGAGGTAGGTTTTATAGCTGGCCTCATCGCCAGGCAACTCCGCAGCCATTCGGCGCCGCCCTCCGCTTCAGCGCTCCGGATCAGCTGTTGTAGAAGAGGATCCATCAGCTGTCTTCAGTCTTCATCAGGTGACTGAGCGACAGCTGATGGAACAGCTGACTTTATAGAGAAAATTCCTCCCGCACTTTCTTTATAAGCCAATCATCTTTCATAAAAAGTGCGGGAATAATAACTAGTTAAAACCAGAAAGAACCTGCTCACGCCAAAGCGCAGCTTACCAGATAAATTAACCCTTTCTGTAAAAACTTCTGAACCTCATAAATCTTAATGAGACTTTCAACTTTAAATTGTATAAACTGCTCCAAAATAGTGACATGGTTAGGGGCTGTGTTATCATGCGACCCCCTTCGTAATTTTCAAAGGGGGGGCGTCCAATGTCCGTGTGTGTAATTCTTGTGGAACTTGTGTGGCATCAGTACCACACAGATGGGCGCCAGGGAAGAAACTCTACAGTAAGTGCTGTTCCCCGGCGCTGGGTGCTGAACACGGTTCCCAACATTGTCCCCTGCTCTGCCGGCCATTGGCGCGAGCAGGGGAGAATGATGAGAGCTATATTCAAGTGAAAACAATGACAGCAGATGGGGGCTTTTGGGACTATTAGGCCGGGATCACACATATGCGAGATACGGGCAAGTCTTGCAGATGAAAACCCAGCTCTGGCGCCGGCACTCCGGAGCGGAGCGTGCAGCTCCATGTATTGCTGTGCGGCTGCACGCTCTGCTCTGGAGTGCTGGCGCCAGAGCTGGGTTTTCATCTGCGAGACTTGCCCGTATCTCGCGTATGTGTGATCCCGGCCTTACTCCTATCAGCCAACACCTGCTGCCACTAAGGCCGGCCTCACACTGGCGAGTTTTACGGACGTAAGAGCGCAGAAATTACGTCCGTAAAACTCGCAAAATAAACGGCACAATTATTCTCAATGGGGCTGCTCCTATCAGCCGTATATTACGGATCCGTAATATACGGCTTTCTACGGCCGTACAAAATCGCAGCATGCTGCGTTTGTCAGCGTATTGCGCAAAAAATTCGCCAATGAAAGTCTATGGGGGTGAGAAAAATACGGATTCCACACGGACCAGCAGTGTGACTTGCGAGAAATACGCAGCGGTGTTAGTGAAAAGTCGGTAATTCAATTGCCGGCTTTTCATTTCTCCTTCACAAACCCGACAGGATATGAGACATGGTTTACATACAGTAAACCATCTCATATCCCCTTTTTTTTGCATATTCCACACTACTAATGTTAGTAGTGTGTATGTGCAAAATTTCAGCGCTGTAGCTGCTAAAATAAAGGGTTAAATGGCGGAAAAAATTGGCGTGGGCTCCCGCGCAATTTTCTCCGCCAGAATGGTAAAGCCAGTGACTGAGGGCAGATATTAATAGCCAGGAGAGGGTCCATGGTTATTGGCCCCCCCGTGGCTAAAAACATCTGCCCCCAGCCACCCCAGAAAAGGCACATCTGGAAGATGCGCCTATTCTGGCACTTGGCCACTCTCTTCCCACTCCCTGTAGCGGTGGGCTATGGGGTAATGAAGGGTTAATGCCACCTTGCTATTGTAAGGTGACATTAAGCCAGATTAATAATGGAGAGGCGTCAATTATGACACCTATCCATTATTAATCCAATTGTTTGAAAGGGTTAAAAAACACACACACACATGATTTAAAAGTATTTTAATGAAAGAAACACAGCGGTTGTTTTAATAATTTATTGCTCTCTCAATCCATTTCCAGGCCCTCGCTTGGCAAAATAATAAACGCACTGTCAGCTTCAGCAACGCTGGTTATCAAGAATAGAGGAGTCCTCACACCGTATTTTTAATTATTTAAATAGATAAATAACCCCTTCCTGACCTCGGACGGGATAGTACGTCCGAGGTCAGAAGCCCCACTTTGATGCGGGCTCCGGCGGTGAGCCCGCATCAAAGCCGGGATATGTCAGCTGTTTTGAACAGCTGACATGTGCCCGTAATAGGCGCGGGCAGAATCGCGATCTGCCCGCGCCTATTTACTAGTTAAATGCCGCTTTCAAACGCAGACAGCGGCATTTAACTACCGCTTCCGGCCGGGCGGCCGGAAATGAGCGCATTGCCGACTCCCGTCACATGATCGGAGGTCGGCGATGCTTCAGCATTGTAACCATAGAAGTCCTTGAGACCTCTATGGTTACTGATCCACGGTAGCTGTGAGCGCCACCCTGTGGTCAGCGCTCACAGCACACCTGCATTTCTGCTACATAGCAGTGAACATCAGATTGCTGCTATGTAGCAGAGGCGATCGTGTTGTGCCAGCTTCTAGCCTCCCATGGAGGCTATAGAAGCATGGCAAAAGTAAAAAAATAAATAAAAAAAAATGTGAAAAAAATAAAAAAAATATAAAAGTTTAAATCACCCCCCTTTCGCCCCAATCAAAATAAATAAATAAATAAAAAAATCAAACCTACACATATTTGGTATCGTCGCGTTCAGAATCGTCCGATCTATCAATAAAAAAAAGCATTAACCTGATCGCTAAACAGCGTAGCAAGAAAAAAATTAGAAACTCCAGAATTTTTTTGGTCGTCGCGACATTGCATTAAAATGCAATAACGGGCGATCAAAAGAACGTATCTGCACCGAAATGGTATCATTAAAAACGCCAGCTCGGCACGCAAAAAATAAGCCCTAAACCGACCCCAGATCATGAAAAATGGAGACGCTACGAGTATCGGAAAATGGCGCAATTTTTTATTTTTTTTTAAGTAAAGTTTGGTATTTTTTTCACCACTTAGATAAAAAATAACCTAGTCATGTTAGGTGTCTATGAACTCGTACTGACCTGGAGAATCATAATGGCAGGTCAGTTTTAGCATTTAGTGAACCTAGCAAAAAAGCCAAACAAAAAACAAGTGTGGGACTGCACTTTATTTGCAAATTCACAGCACTTGGAATTTTTTTCCCATTTTCTAGTACACGACATGGTAAAACCAATGATGTTGTTCAAAAGTGCAACTCGTCCTGCAAAAAATAAGCCCTCACATGGCCAAATTGACAGAAAAATAAAAAAGTTATGGCTCTGGGAAGGAGGGGAGTGAAAAACGAACACGGAGAAACGGAAAATCCCAAGGTCATGAAGGGGTTAAAAAAACGGTGTGGGGGTCCCCCCCCCTCATTTTTGACAACAAGCCTTGCTAAAGCAGACATGCTGAGGGCTGGTATTCTCAGGCTGGTAAGGGGCCATGAATATTGCTCCACCCCAGCCTAAAAATAGCAGCTCGTAGTCACCCAGAAAAGGTGCATCTATTAGATGCACTAATTCTGTTGCTTTGCCTGGCTCTTCCCATTTGCCCTGTAGCGATGGCAAGTAGGATTCATATTTGTGGGGTTGATGTCACCTTTATATTGTCTGGTTACATCAATAGTAATGGAAAGGCGGCTATAAGACACATATCCATTACTAATCCTACAGTTACATGGTAAATAAAGACAGCCAGAATAAAGTCCTTTATTAGAAATAAAACAAAACTCACTTTTACTTTTTTATGTAAAAATATGAAACACAGTTATACTCACCTAGCGCCTATTCCACCGAAGCCCACTTTCTGCTGTAATAAAACAAAAATAAAAAAACAACAACATCCCTCATCTGTCAGTCTGTCCCACGCCGTAATCCATGCGACCGTCCAGGCTGAGAACCACTGGTGAATGAGCTTTTGCGAGTGCAGCATCAGTGCCCGGCGGTGACGTCATAGAGGTTACCTCCGGTCACTGAGGCTGTGTTCCCAGCTGGGCTGAGCTGTGGTGACCTAAGGCTGGTTTCACACTTGCGTTTTTGTCTGCAGCGTTTTTTTCCCTATATTTAACATTGAAAACGCATGCATTTTTTTGCACATGCGTTTGGTCGCGTTTTCAAACGCATGCGTTTTTTGTCTGCATGCGTTCATTTTCAAAAATGCTACCTGCAGTATTTTCTTGCGCGCTTTTTTGCCGCGAAAAAACGCATGCGTTTTTTCGCGGCAAAAAAATGCATTGCTGTCTATGCAAACGCATGCGTTTTTAAGCACATGCGTTTGTTTGCGCTAAAAACGCATGCGTTTTTATAGAAAAAAACCAGAAAACACACTGAAAAGCCACCCACCACCATCAAGGTGATAAAGGGATCCAAACCCTAACCCTAACTCTACCCCTAACCTCACCCCTAACGGTTTAATGAACATTTTCTGACAGTCATATTGCCACGTATTTAAGTGCCACGTATCACGTATTTCAGTGCCACGTATGCCACGTGCCACGTATTTAAGTGCCACGTGCCACATATTTAAGTGCCACGTGCCACGTATTAAAGTGCCACGTGCCACGTATTTAAGTGCCACGTATTTAAGTACCACATATTTAAGTGCCACGTGCCACGTATTTAAGTGCCACGTGCCACGCATTTAAGTGCCACGTGCCACGTATTTAAGTGCCACGTGCCACGTATTTAAGTGCCACGTGCCATGTATTTAAGTGCCACATGCCACGTATTTAAGTGCCACGTATTTAAGTACCACGTATTTCAGTTGCACGTATTTCAGTGCCACGTATTTCAGTCACGTTTAGGGTTAGGGTTAGGGGTAGGGTTAGGGTTAGGGTTTTCTTGTTTTTTCTTGTGTTTTCTTGTGTTTTCTTGTGTTTTTCTATAAAAACGCATGCGTCTAAAAAACGCATGCGTTTTACCGCGTTTACATGCGTTTTTCACACATGCGTTTTTTAAAAAACGCATGCAGATAAAAACGCAAGTGTGAAACCAGCCTGTTGATCGTGAGGGCGGCACGACCTGGAAATCTATGGGCTGTATGGGTATAACTCATAGGTGTCACACTCTGTGCTCCTCTTTGGATAGGTTAACAGTATGAGATTGGTGAGGGTCTGTCACCCATCACCTCCACCGATCAGATGTTAGCAGGTCCCGCGGACACCAGAAGTGCTCACCGTAGCTCTGTACACTGCAGTGGTCCTTCTCAGACGCTACAGTCCAGCTGTAGGTGGAGTGACTGGTAGCTGATCTACAGTAGCAGAGACGGGCTGCTGACAGTGTGCGGAGCTGTACTGCTCTGACACGCTGAACTTTTTATTCCATTTTAAAACTGACACAAAACAGAACCCAGACAGAGCCCATAATAATCCATGGGGTCCCTCTGTTTCAGTTTCCAGTCGATAGGCTTGCACATAAAATCTAGGGTCAGAAGAGCGTATAAAAAAAATCAGTCCGATTTTCATCCAGAAAAGTTGGACAATCTTTTTCTCACTTATTTATCATCTGTGTACAATCTGTTTTTTTTACTTGGCAACCTGTGGTATCCAATTTTTTTCTCGCACCAGTCCGATTTTGGAGTGAAATTGCAGCATGCAGCGAATTTTTCACACACAGAATCTGTCACTGAAAAAAATCTGTCATCAGCACTGCCCCATTGAGTAACATTGGTCTGAGTGCTGTCCAATAAAAGAGCACTTGTCTGAGGTATGCGGTGATGTGAGCGAGCCCTGATTCTGTTTATCTGTTCCTTTAAATGGAATGGACATGCAGCGCCCCAGAGTCCTGGTCGTTGCAGGACTGTGGCTCCGCCACTAAGGGGAGCTATGGTACGTCTGATGGCACTGAAGGAGTTCATCTGATCAGGTATCACAGACACCAATACATTTCACAGCCGGGCCTCCGGGGGGAGCTAAGGGTTCTATTCACTAGGCCACTCCCCACCATAGTGGGTAAACTGGGGGTCAGGCAGGAAGTTAGATCAGAAAGCTGACTGGGTTGGAACCAGGCAACACCTTGTGGCAGAGGGTGTTGTGGGGGAAGATACAGTAGGGTCTCTGTCAGGGGTGGGATCCTGACAGAGGCTTGGCAACTTGAACGAACGTAACGGGACCGTGCCTGCTCAGGATAGCGGCGGTGCCCAAGGAAGGATTAGAAGCGAGATAGATTGTGCTGAGTGAGAAACGAGATCAAAGCAAGAGGAGAAATACCAGTAGGAGTCGTGCTGTAAGACCGAGGCAACATCCTACTGAGGCGCACTACCGGTGGCCGGAACGCCGAGGGAGTATTACAACATCCAGCTTCAAGCAATACTCTAAACAGCGGCAGGACAGTCAGTCTAAGGCGGGCTGTCTCACTTAAATCACCTATGCAGTCTTGGGGGGCAACTTGTGGAGAGGGGCGACTCTAGGGTCCCGGAAGAGCTCCGAGCCTACCCGTCAAACGGGTGCCGTCCCAACCAGAACATCAGGGAGGGACGGAGGATTAGCAGAACATCATCTAATCGAGTTGTGAGGGAACTTAAGAAACAGACACAACAGTTGTGGGGACTTTCCGTAAGCACAGCAGGGAAGGACCGCAACACCTAGCGCTAGAAGGAAGGCACAGATTTCCACCTGCTAAGAGAACTCTGGAGGTGCCATTGGACCGGCCGGACTTGCGCAGCCTGGTTATCCGGATTCCGGACTGAGGACTCAGAGATCTTCAGTAAAGAGGTAAAGAGACTGCAACCTGGTGTCCTCATTTACTGCACTGCACCACTAACATCATCTATTCACACACCTATCACTGTGCGCCCCTCGGCAGGGTCACGGACCGGGCCTAGCCACCGTGACAACCCCAGAGCAGAGACTTCAGAGGCCCGGTACCGGGTACCCCTCGGCCCTGCGGCAGTGGGGGCACTGCAATTTTGGCGTCACGAACAGGATCTACTTAAGCCTGAAGAATCAGGTCATGTGTGCCTTGGAACTGTGATTCATGGTGCTTAGAACTGTACTTTATTGCAAAGACTGTGCTGTGCCACTTGCCGCCAAAATCCGCCGCCATTACAGCGCTGAGGAGAGCGCAGGAGAAGAAGAGGGGCGTGGAGTGGGCGTAGACAAGCTGGAGAGCGCGAAGGACAATGGCCGCCCAGTCTAAATATTTCTGTGTCCTGAGGACGTGTCCGTCAACAGCCGAGGTCCGCCTCTTGATCCTGTTTGGAGGGTGGAGACCATGGAGACGGGGCCGCCCACGAAAGAGACCGCGGGAAGAAGACGCTGGAGAGGAGATAAAGATGGCGACACCGGGAGCACCGCGTGGGGATGACCTGACTCGGCATGGAGCCGCATTACCGGACACAGCCTCGGAGACGCCATCGTTGCGGGGACTGGCCCTCGCGGAACCACCGATGGGTCGACCCAACTGGCAGATGTCCGAGGAGTGTGTGGCCGCAGCCGAAGCCCGACAAATAGCACGCCGCTTGGAGGTTGATGCCCGCGTGCTCGCTCGGCTGGGCCAGGCCACGGAGGTCCGCCTGTCTCCGGTGTCTCCTCCTCCTCCCAACCCGGCCGCGGCTGAAGATACGCTGCAAGCGCAGGGCTTGAGGATCTTCCCGGAGGCAGAACACCTGCGGCGCCTGATGACAGCATGGCGGAACAGGCCCCAACCTGCAGCCCAGGTAGATCTGACCAGCGTCGCGGAGACCCCACCGTCACACTGGGGTGTCGTGGTGTCCTTCAACTCCCGGAAGGGAAGGGGAGTTATCCAGGAGATCGGGGAGCCACTACAGGTCTGTGTTGACCGGGAAGAAGTAGAGCCCTGCGGGGGAAGGTACGATTCCGACCTGGAGCCTGGCGACGCAGTGACCTATACCCGGTGGAGGAGAGAAGCGGGTGGAACCGGCTGGATAGCTCGGGGCGTTCAGTGGTGCGTCGCTCTTCAGGCTGCTGCCGGAACACCAGAGGACGAGCCTTCTGCAGGGAAGGTGCCGGAGCCCGTCCCCGCGGAACCCCAGGAGGTCCAGGTTCACCACGTGCCTCTGGGTCGCGCTCGCCCACAAGCTGGGAGGGCATCCCGGCGAGGGATCCTGTCGCTGCTGGAGCTAGGACCGGCCCTTGCTACACCAAGGCGACCCGTTGGCTGGGTGAGGCCTGGAAGGAGACCACCCCCCGCATTACAAGATGAGTAAGATGATACTACTCTTGAACATGTAAATAGTTCTTTAACTGTTTGTTCGTTTCCTGTGTTGCTGCTAAACCCGTTCAGGGTTAACTTTTAAAGGGATTCCTTGTTGACCCGGGATCCCTATTGCTTTTTGGTTGTTTTTCCACTTTTTGTTTCCTGTTGAAAAGAACTGCCGCAATCATGAACAGTGCATGATACAAACTTTTTGTACATAGTTTGCACCTTATTAAAGGTGCTCCCTACTGGTTTTACTTAAAGAAGGACTCTTTGTGAAGATACCACACTGGAACCTTTGCTGAGTATGGACTGGTAGCTTGAGAAGATATGCTACCTCATAGAGACTTGGTCCCCTCTTAAAGGGGATGTTCATTTGTTGCACTTAAATGGTGATATTGCTTTAAGACAGGTAGCAATAATGTTTTGACGAAAGAAAGTGATGATAATGTTTACCTGAGAAAGTTATATGTATCCAACTAGTTAATTGTAAAGAAAATGTTTGATAATGTTGATAGACAACGAGGATAGAAGGTGAACCCTGAGTCCTCCTAGGAGCCATATAGAGATGGCTCAGTGTTCTTCAACTGAAAGTAATGTTATGTTCTATACTGTGTATAGTAGTTGAAAAGGCAGTAGGCCCGGGCTGAAAGGGGTGGTCCTGCATAGAAAGGAGAGGCAGTAGGTCTGGTGCCGTTAGGACAGGCGGTCCTGCAGATTTAAAGAAGGAGAATGAAAAGTTAAAATTGCCTTATAATGTGATTATAAGAAGGTCTTTAGCGGATTCAGAGTGTACGTCCTTAAAGGCAATGTTAAATTATTGTTCAACAATTTTGCACTTAGTAGAATACCCGGTTGGGTAAAAGAAAGTTATTTATAGCATGTTGCTATGATATTTAACCATGTTTGTAACGTTCAAGCGTCCTCACCTCCCATAAAGGGAAGCTCTGTTTAACCCCTTCACCCCCAAGGGTGGTTTGCACGTTAATGACCGGGCCAATTTTTACAATTCTGACCACTGTCCCTTTATGAGGTTATAACTCTGGAACGCTTCAACGGATCTTGGCGATTCTGACATTGTTTTCTCGAGACATATTGTACTTCATGATAGTGGTAAAATTTCTTCGATATAGCTTGCATTTATTTGTGAAAAAAACGAGTATTTGGCAAAAATTTTGAAAATTTCGCAATTTTCCAAATTTGAATTTTTATGCCCTTAAATCACAGACATATGTCACGCAAAATACTTAATAAGTAACATTTCCCACATGTCTACTTTACATCAGCACAATTTTGGAACCAAAATTTTTTTTTGTGACGGAGTTATAAGGGTTAAAAGTTGACCAGCAATTTCTCATTTTTACAACACCATTTTTTTTTAGGGACCACATCTAATTTGAAGTCATTTTGAGGGGTCTATATGATAGAAAATACCCAAGTGTGACACCATTCTAAAAACTGCACCCCTCAAGGTACTCAAAACCACTTTCAAGAAGTTTATTAACCCTTCAGGTGTTTCACAGGAATTTTTGGAATGTTTAAATAAAAATAAACATTTAACTTTTTTTCACACAAAATTTATTTCAGCTCCAATTTGTTTTATTTTACCAAGGGTAACAGGAGAAAATAGACCCCAAAATTTGTTGTACAATTTGTCCTGAGTACGCTGATACCCCAAATGTGGGGGTAAACCACTGTTTGGGCGCATGGCAGAGCTCGGAAGGAAAGGAGCGCCATTTGACTTTTCAATGCAAAATTGACTGGAATTGAGATGGGATGCCATGTTGCATTTGGAGAGCCCCTGATGTGCCTAAACATTGAAACCCCCACAAGTGACACCATTTTGGAAAGTAGACCCCCTAAGGATCTTATCTAGATGTGTGGTGAGCACTTTGACCCAACAAGTGCTTCACAGAAGTTTATAATGCAGAGCCGTAAAAATAAAAAATCATATTTTTTCACAAAAATGATCTTTTTGCCCCCAATTTTTTATTTTCCCAAGGGTAAGAGAAGAAATTGGACCCCAAAAATTGTTGTGCAATTTGTCCTGAGTACGCTGATACCCCATATGTGGGTGTAAACCATTGTTTGGGCGCAGGGCAGAGCTCAGAAGGGAAGGAGCGCCATTTGACTTTTCAATGCAAAATTGACTGGAATTGAGATGGGACGCCATGTTGCGTTTGGAGAGCCCCTGATGTGCCTAAACATTGAAACCCCCCACAAGTGACACCATTTTGGAAATTAGACCCCTTAAGGAACTTATCTAGATGTGTGTTGAGCACTTTGACCCAACAAGTGCTTCACAGAAGTTTATAATGCAGAGCCGTAAAAATAAAAAATCATATTTTTTCACAAAAATGATCTTTTCGCCCCCATTTTTTTATTTCCCCAAGGGTAAGAGAAGAAATTAGACCACAAAAGTTGTTGTGCAATTTGTCCTGAGTACGACGATACCCCATATGTGGGGGTAAACCACTGTTTGGGTGCATAGCAGAGCTCGGAAGGGAAGGAGCGCTATTTTACTTTTCAATGCAAAATTGACTGGAATTAAGATGGGATGCCATGTTGCGTTTGGAGAGCCCCTGATGTGCCTAAACATTAAAAACCCGCACAAGTGACACCATTGTGGAAAGTAGACCCCCTAAGGAACTTATCTAGATGTGTTTTGATAGCTTTGAACCCCCAAGTGTTTCACTACAGTTTATAACGCAGAGCCGTGAAAATAAAAATTCTTTTTTTTTTCACAAAAATGATTTTTAGCCCCCAGTTTTGTATTTTCACAAGGGTATCAGGATAAATTGGACCCCAAACATTGTTGTCCAATTTGTCCTGAGTACGCTGATACCCCATATGTGGGGGGGAACCACTGTTTGGGCACATGACAGAGCTCGGAAGGGAAGGAGCGCCATTTGGAATGCAGACTTAAATGGATTGGTCTGCAGGCGTCACGTTGCATTTGCAGAGCCCCTGATGTACCCAAACAGTACAAACCCCCCACAAGTGACCCCATATTGGAAACTAGACCCCCCAAGGAACTTATCTAGATGTGTTGTGAGAACTTTGAACCCCCAAGTGTTTCACTACAGTTTATAACGCAGAGCCGTGAAAATAAAATTTCTTTTTTTTTTCACAAAAATGATTTTTTGGCCCCCAGTTTTGTATTTTCACAAGGGTATCAGGATAAATTGGACCCCAAAAGTTGTTGTTCAATTTGTCCTGAGTACGCTGATACCCCTTATGTGGGGGGGAATCACTGTTTGGGCGCATGACAGAGCTCGGAAGGGAAGGAGCGCCATTTGGAATGCAGACTTAAATGGATTGGTCTGCAGGCGTCACGTTGCATTTGCAGAGCCCCTGATGTACCCAAACAGTACAAACCCCCCACAAGTGACCCCATATTGGAAACTAGACCCCCCAAGGAACTTATCTAGATGTGTTGTGAGAACTTTGAACCCCCAAGTGTTTCACTACAGTTTATAACGCAGAGCCGTGAAAATAAAAATTCTTTTTTTTTTCTTCACAAAAATGATTTTTTAGCCCCCAGTTTTGTATTTTCACAAGGGTATCAGGATAAATTGGACCCCAAAAGTTGTTGTTCAATTTGTCCTGAGTACGCTGATACCCCATATGTGGGGGGGAACCACTGTTTGGGCGCATGACAGAGCTCGGAAGGGAAGGAGCGCCATTTGGAATGCAGACTTAAATGGATTGGTCTGCAGGCGTCACGTTGCATTTGCAGAGCCCCTGATGTACCCAAACAGTACAAACCCCCCACAAGTGACCCCATATTGGAAACTAGACCCCCAAGGAACTTATCTAGATGTGTTGTGAGAACTTTGAACCCCCAAGTGTTTCACTACAGTTTACAACGCAGAGCCGTGAAAATAAAAAATCTTTTTTTTCCCACAAAACTTATTTTTTGGCCCCCAGTTTTGTATTTTCCCAAGGGTAGCAGGATAAATTGGACCCCAAAAGATGATGTCCAATTTGTCCTGAGTACGCTGATACCCCATATGTTGGGGTAAACCCCTGTTTGGGCACACGGGAGAGCTCTGAAGGGAAGGAGCACTGTTTTCCTTTTTCAACGCAGAATTGGCTGGAATTCAGATCGGATGCCATGTCCCGTTTGGAGAGCCCCTGATGTGCCTAAACAGTGGAAACCCCCCAATTATAACTGAAACCCTAATCCAAACACACCCCTTACCCTAATCCCAACAGTAACCCTAACCACTCCTCTAACCCAGACACACCCAACCCTATTCCCAACCGTAAATGTAATCCAAACCCTAACCCTATCTTTAGCCCCAACCCTAACTGTAGCCCCAACCCTAGCTCCAACCCTAGCCCTAACCCTAACCCTAACCCTAGCAATAACCCTAGCCCTATCACTAGCCCTAACACTAGCCGTAACACTAGCCCTAACCCTAGCCCTAACCCTAGCCCTAACCCTAGCCCTAACCCTAGCCCAAACCCTAGCCCCAACCCTAACCATAGCCCTAACCCTAGCCCCAACCCTAGCCCTAACCCTAGCCCTAACCCTAGCCCCAACCCTAGCCCTAACCCTAACCCTAGCCCTAACCCTAACCCTAGCCCTAACTCTAGTCCTAACTCTAGCCCTAACCCTAACCCTAATGGGAAAATGGAAATAAATACATTTTTTAATTTTTTTATTTTTCCCTAACTAAGGGGGTGATGAAGGGGGGTTTGATTTACTTTTATAGCGGGTTATTTAGCGGATTTTTATGATTGGCAGCTGTCACACACTGAAAGACGCTTTTCATTGCAAAAAATATTTTTTGCGTTACCACATTTTGAGAGCTGTAATTTTTCCATATTTGAGTCCACAGAGTCATGTGAGATCTTGTTTTTTGCGGGACGAGTTGATGTTTTTACTGGTAACATTTTCGGACACGTGACATTTTTTGATCGCTTTTTATTCCGATTTTTGTGAGGCAGAGTGATCAAAAACCAGCTATTCATGAATTTCTTTTGGGGGAGGCGTTTATACCGTTCCGCGTTTGGTAAAATTGATAAAGCAGTTTTATTCATCGGGTCAGTACGATTACAGCGATATCTCATTTATATCTTTTTTTTATGTTTTGGCGCTTTTATACGATAAAAACTATTTTATAGAAAAAATAATTATTTTGGTATTGCTTTATTCTCAGGACTATAACTTTTTTATTTTTTTGCTGATCATGCTGTATGGCAGCTCGTTATTTGCGGGACAAGATGACGCTTTCAGCAGTACCATGGTTATTTATATCAGTCTTTTTGATCGCGTGTTATTCCACTTTTTGTTTGGCGGTATGATAATAAAGCGTTGTTTTTTGCCTCGTTTTTTTTTTTTTTTTCTTACGGTGTTTACTGAAGGGGTTAACTAGTGGGGCAGTTTTATAGGTTGGGTTGTTACGGACGCGGCGATACTAAATATGTGTACTTTTATTGTTTTTTTTATTTTATTTAGCTAAAGAAATGTATTTATGGGAATAATATATTTTTTTTTTTCTTTATTTAGGATATTTTTTTTATTTTTTTTTTACACACATGTGGGGAATTTTTTTTTTACTTTTTTACTTTGTCCCAGGGGGGGACATCACAGATCATTGATCTGGCAGTGTGCACAGCACTCTGCCAGATCGACGATCTGCTGTGCAGGGCTGCAGGCTTACCAAGTGTCTGCTCTGAGCAGACACTCGGTAAGCCACCTCCCTCCCTGCAGGACCCGGATGCCGCGGCCATCTTGGATCCGGGACCTGCGGCGAGGAGGGAGGTAGGAGACCCTCAGAGCAACGCGATCACATCGCGTTGCTCCGGGGGTCTCAGGGAAGCCCGCAGGGAGCCCCCTCCCTGCGCGATGCTTCCCTATACCGCCGGTACACCGCGATCATGTTTGATCGCGGTGTGCCGGGGGTTAATGTGCCGGGGGCGGTCCGTGACCGCTCCTGGCACATAGTGCCGGATGTCAGCTGCGATATGCAGCTGACACCCGGCCGCGATCGGCCGCGCTCCCCCCGTGAGCGCCGCTGATCGGTGATGACGTACTATCCCGTCGGCGGTCATACGGGCCCACCCCACCTCGACGGGATAGTACGTCAAATGTCGGGAAGGGGTTAAATATACTTATTGTTATTGCACTCAACGAAACTGTATGTCTTTTTGCTAACTTGTATTGTTGTTTTCTTCTCAGTCCCGGAGTACTGTGTTTAACCAGGGGGGAGTGCAGCGCCCCAGAGTCCTGGTCGTTGCAGTACTGTGGCTCCGCCACTAAGGGGAGCTATGGTACGTCTGATGGCACTGAAGGAGTTCATCTGATCAGGTATCACAGACACCAATACATTTCACAGCCGGGCCTCCGGGGGGAGCTAAGGGTTCTATTCACTAGGCCACTCCCCACCATAGTGGGTAAACTGGGGGTCAGGCAGGAAGTTAGATCAGAAAGCTGACTGGGTTGGAACCAGGCAACACCTTGTGGCAGAGGGTGTTGTGGGGGAAGATACAGTAGGGTCTCTGTCAGGGGTGGGATCCTGACAGAGGCTTGGCAACTTGAACGAACGTAACGGGACCGTGCCTGCTCAGGATAGCGGCGGTGCCCAAGGAAGGATTAGAAGCGAGATAGATTGTGCTGAGTGAGAAACGAGATCAAAGCAAGAGGAGAAATACCAGTAGGAGTCGTGCTGTAAGACCGAGGCAACATCCTACTGAGGCGCACTACCGGTGGCCGGAACGCCGAGGGAGTATTACAACATCCAGCTTCAAGCAATACTCTAAACAGCGGCAGGACAGTCAGTCTAAGGCGGGCTGTCTCACTTAAATCACCTATGCAGTCTTGGGGGGCAACTTGTGGAGAGGGGCGACTCTAGGGTCCCGGAAGAGCTCCGAGCCTACCCGTCAAACGGGTGCCGTCCCAACCAGAACATCAGGGAGGGACGGAGGATTAGCAGAACATCATCTAATCGAGTTGTGAGGGAACTTAAGAAACAGACACAACAGTTGTAGGGACTTTCCGTAAGCACAGCAGGGAAGGACCGCAACACCTAGCGCTAGAAGGAAGGCACAGATTTCCACCTGCTAAGAGAACTCTGGAGGTGCCATTGGACCGGCCGGACTTGCGCAGCCTGGTTATCCGGACTGAGGACTCAGAGATCTTCAGTAAAGAGGTAAAGAGACTGCAACCTGGTGTCCTCATTTACTGCACTGCACCACTAACATCATCTATTCACACACCTATCACTGTGCGCCCCTCGGCAGGGTCACGGACCGGGCCTAGCCACCGTGACAACCCCAGAGCAGAGACTTCAGAGGCCCGGTGCCGGGTACCCCTCGGCCCTGCGGCAGTGGGGGCACTGCAATTTTGGCGTCACGAACAGGATCTACTTAAGCCTGAAGAATCAGGTCATGTGTGCCTTGGAACTGTGATTCATGGTGCTTAGAACTGTACTTTATTGCAAAGACTGTGCTGTGCCACTTGCCGCCAAAATCCGCCGCCATTACAGCGCTGAGGAGAGCGCAGGAGAAGAAGAGGGGCGTGGAGTGGGCGTAGACAAGCTGGAGAGCGCGAAGGACAATGGCCGCCCAGTCTAAATATTTCTGTGTCCTGAGGACGTGTCCGTCAACAGCCGAGGTCCGCCTCTTGATCCTGTTTGGAGGGTGGAGACCATGGAGACGGGGCCGCCCACGAAAGAGACCGCGGGAAGAAGATGCTGGAGAGGAGATAAAGATGGCGACACCGGGAGCACCGCGTGGGGATGACCTGACTCGGCATGGAGCCGCATTACCGGACACAGCCTCGGAGACTGCGGGGACTGGCCCTCGCGGAACCACCGATGGGTCGACCCAACTGGCAGATGTCCGAGGAGTGTGTGGCCGCAGCCGAAGCCCGACAAATAGCACGCCGCTTGGAGGTTGATGCCCGCGTGCTCGCTCGGCTGGGCCAGGCCACGGAGGTCCGCCTGTCTCCGGTGTCTCCTCCTCCTCCCAACCCGGCCGCGGCTGAAGATACGCTGCAAGCGCAGGGCTTGAGGATCTTCCCGGAGGCAGAACACCTGCGGCGCCTGATGACAGCATGGCGGAACAGGCCCCAACCTGCAGCCCAGGTAGATCTGACCAGCGTCGCGGAGACCCCACCGTCACACTGGGGTGTCGTGGTGTCCTTCAACTCCCGGAAGGGAAGGGGAGTTATCCAGGAGATCGGGGAGCCACTACAGGTCCGTGTTGACCGGGAAGAAGTAGAGCCCTGCGGGGGAAGGTACGATTCCGACCTGGAGCCTGGCGACGCAGTGACCTATACCCGGTGGAGGAGAGAAGCGGGTGGAACCGGCTGGATAGCTCGGGGCGTTCAGTGGTGCATCGCTCTTCAGGCTGCTGCCGGAACACCAGAGGACGAGCCTTCTGCACGGAAGGTGCCGGAGCCCGTCCCCGCGGAACCCCAGGAGGTCCAGGTTCACCACGTGCCTCTGGGTCGCGCTCGCCCACAAGCTGGGAGGGCATCCCGGCGAGGGATCCTGTCGCTGCTGGAGCTAGGACCGGCCCTTGCTACACCAAGGCGACCCGTTGGCCGGGTGAGGCCTGGAAGGAGACCACCCCCCGCATTACAAGATGAGTAAGATGATACTACTCTTGAACATGTAAATAGTTCTTTAACTGTTTGTTCGTTTCCTGTGTTGCTGCTAAACCCGTTCAGGGTTAACTTTTAAAGGGATTCCTTGTTGACCCGGGATCCCTATTGCTTTTTGGTTGTTTTTCCACTTTTTGTTTCCTGTTGAAAAGAACTGCCGCAATCATGAACAGTGCATGATACAAACTTTTTGTACATAGTTTGCACCTTATTAAAGGTGCTCCCTACTGGTTTTACTTAAAGAAGGACTCTTTGTGAAGATACCACACTGGAACCTTTGCTGAGTATGGACTGGTAGCTTGAGAAGATATGCTACCTCATAGAGACTTGGTCCCCTCTTAAAGGGGATGTTCATTTGTTGCACTTAAATGGTGATATTGCTTTAAGACAGGTAGCAATAATGTTTTGACGAAAGAAAGTGATGATAATGTTTACCTGAGAAAGTTATATGTATCCAACTAGTTAATTGTAAAGAAAATGTTTGATAATGTTGATAGACAACGAGGATAGAAGGTGAACCCTGAGTCCTCCTAGGAGCCATATAGAGATGGCTCAGTGTTCTTCAACTGAAAGTAATGTTATGTTCTATACTGTGTATAGTAGTTGAAAAGGCAGTAGGCCCGGGCTGAAAGGGGTGGTCCTGCATAGAAAGGAGAGGCAGTAGGTCTGGTGCCGTTAGGACAGGCGGTCCTGCAGATTTAAAGAAGGAGAATGAAAAGTTAAAATTGCCTTATAATGTGATTATAAGAAGGTCTTTAGCGGATTCAGAGTGTACGTCCTTAAAGGCAATGTTAAATTATTGTTCAACAATTTTGCACTTAGTAGAATACCCGGTTGGGTAAAAGAAAGTTATTTATAGCATGTTGCTATGATATTTAACCATGTTTGTAACGTTCAAGCGTCCTCACCTCCCATAAAGGGAAGCTCTGTTTAACCCCTTCACCCCCAAGGGTGGTTTGCACGTTAATGACTGGGCCAATTTTTACAATTCTGACCACTGTCCCTTTATGAGGTTATAACTCTGGAACGCTTCAACGGATCTTGGCGATTCTGACATTGTTTTCTCGAGACATATTGTACTTCATGATAGTGGTAAAATTTCTTCGATATAGCTTGCATTTAATTGTGAAAAAAAACGAATATTTGGCAAAAATTTTGAAAATTTCGCAATTTTCCAAATTTGAATTTTTATGCCCTTAAATCACAGACATATGTCACGCAAAATACTTAATAAGTAACATTTCCCACATGTCTACTTTACATCAGCACAATTTTGGAACCAAAATTTTTTTTTGTGACGGAGTTATAAGGGTTAAAAGTTGACCAGCAATTTCTCATTTTTACAACACCATTTTTTTTTAGGGACCACATCTAATTTGAAGTCATTTTGAGGGGTCTATATGATAGAAAATACCCAAGTGTGACACCATTCTAAAAACTGCACCCCTCAAGGTACTCAAAACCACTTTCAAGAAGTTTATTAACCCTTCAGGTGTTTCACAGGAATTTTTGGAATGTTTAAATAAAAATAAACATTTAACTTTTTTTCACACAAAATTTATTTCAGCTCCAATTTGTTTTATTTTACCAAGGGTAACAGGAGAAAATAGACCCCAAAATTTGTTGTACAATTTGTCCTGAGTACGCTGATACCCCAAATGTGGGGGTAAACCACTGTTTGGGCGCATGGCAGAGCTCGGAAGGAAAGGAGCGCCATTTGACTTTTCAATGCAAAATTGACTGGAATTGAGATGGGACGCCATGTTGCATTTGGAGAGCCCCTGATGTGCCTAAACATTGAAACCCCCACAAGTGACACCATTTTGGAAAGTAGACCCCCTAAGGATCTTATCTAGATGTGTGGTGAGCACTTTGACCCAACAAGTGCTTCACAGAAGTTTATAATGCAGAGCCGTAAAAATAAAAAATCATATTTTTTCACAAAAATGATCTTTTTGCCCCCAATTTTTTATTTTCCCAAGGGTAAGAGAAGAAATTGGACCCCAAAAATTGTTGTGCAATTTGTCCTGAGTACGCTGATACCCCATATGTGGGTGTAAACCATTGTTTGGGCGCAGGGCAGAGCTCAGAAGGGAAGGAGCGCCATTTGACTTTTCAATGCAAAATTGACTGGAATTGAGATGGGACGCCATGTTGCGTTTGGAGAGCCCCTGATGTGCCTAAACATTGAAACCCCCCACAAGTGACACCATTTTGGAAATTAGACCCCTTAAGGAACTTATCTAGATGTGTGTTGAGCACTTTGACCCAACAAGTGCTTCACAGAAGTTTATAATGCAGAGCCGTAAAAATAAAAAATCATATTTTTTCACAAAAATGATCTTTTCGCCCCCATTTTTTTATTTCCCCAAGGGTAAGAGAAGAAATTAGACCACAAAAGTTGTTGTGCAATTTGTCCTGAGTACGACGATACCCCATATGTGGGGGTAAACCACTGTTTGGGTGCATAGCAGAGCTCGGAAGGGAAGGAGCGCTATTTTACTTTTCAATGCAAAATTGACTGGAATTAAGATGGGATGCCATGTTGCGTTTGGAGAGCCCCTGATGTGCCTAAACATTAAAAACCCGCACAAGTGACACCATTGTGGAAAGTAGACCCCCTAAGGAACTTATCTAGATGTGTTTTGATAGCTTTGAACCCCCAAGTGTTTCACTACAGTTTATAACGCAGAGCCGTGAAAATAAAAATTCTTTTTTTTTTCACAAAAATGATTTTTAGCCCCCAGTTTTGTATTTTCACAAGGGTATCAGGATAAATTGGACCCCAAACATTGTTGTCCAATTTGTCCTGAGTACGCTGATACCCCATATGTGGGGGGAACCACTGTTTGGGCACATGACAGAGCTCGGAAGGGAAGGAGCGCCATTTGGAATGCAGACTTAAATGGATTGGTCTGCAGGCGTCACGTTGCATTTGCAGAGCCCCTGATGTACCCAAACAGTACAAACCCCCCACAAGTGACCCCATATTGGAAACTAGACCCCCCAAGGAACTTATCTAGATGTGTTGTGAGAACTTTGAACCCCCAAGTGTTTCACTACAGTTTATAACGCAGAGCCGTGAAAATAAAATTTCTTTTTTTTTTCACAAAAATGATTTTTTGGCCCCCAGTTTTGTATTTTCACAAGGGTATCAGGATAAATTGGACCCCAAAAGTTGTTGTTCAATTTGTCCTGAGTACGCTGATACCCCTTATGTGGGGGGGAATCACTGTTTGGGCGCATGACAGAGCTCGGAAGGGAAGGAGCGCCATTTGGAATGCAGACTTAAATGGATTGGTCTGCAGGCGTCACGTTGCATTTGCAGAGCCCCTGATGTACCCAAACAGTACAAACCCCCCACAAGTGACCCCATATTGGAAACTAGACCCCCCAAGGAACTTATCTAGATGTGTTGTGAGAACTTTGAACCCCCAAGTGTTTCACTACAGTTTATAACGCAGAGCCGTGAAAATAAAAATTCTTTTTTTTTTCTTCACAAAAATGATTTTTTAGCCCCCAGTTTTGTATTTTCACAAGGGTATCAGGATAAATTGGACCCCAAAAGTTGTTGTTCAATTTGTCCTGAGTACGCTGATACCCCTTATGTGGGGGGGAATCACTGTTTGGGCGCATGACAGAGCTCGGAAGGGAAGGAGCGCCATTTGGAATGCAGACTTAAATGGATTGGTCTGCAGGCGTCACGTTGCATTTGCAGAGCCCCTGATGTACCCAAACAGTACAAACCCCCCACAAGTGACCCCATATTGGAAACTAGACCCCCCAAGGAACTTATCTAGATGTGTTGTGAGAACTTTGAACCCCCAAGTGTTTCACTACAGTTTATAACGCAGAGCCGTGAAAATAAAAATTCTTTTTTTTTTCTTCACAAAAATGATTTTTTAGCCCCCAGTTTTGTATTTTCACAAGGGTATCAGGATAAATTGGACCCCAAAAGTTGTTGTTCAATTTGTCCTGAGTACGCTGATACCCCATATGTGGGGGGGAACCACTGTTTGGGCGCATGACAGAGCTCGGAAGGGAAGGAGCGCCATTTGGAATGCAGACTTAAATGGATTGGTCTGCAGGCGTCACGTTGCATTTGCAGAGCCCCTGATGTACCCAAACAGTACAAACCCCCCACAAGTGACCCCATATTGGAAACTAGACCCCCAAGGAACTTATCTAGATGTGTTGTGAGAACTTTGAACCCCCAAGTGTTTCACTACAGTTTACAACGCAGAGCCGTGAAAATAAAAAATCTTTTTTTTCCCACAAAACTTATTTTTTGGCCCCCAGTTTTGTATTTTCCCAAGGGTAGCAGGATAAATTGGACCCCAAAAGATGATGTCCAATTTGTCCTGAGTACGCTGATACCCCATATGTTGGGGTAAACCCCTGTTTGGGCACACGGGAGAGCTCTGAAGGGAAGGAGCACTGTTTTCCTTTTTCAACGCAGAATTGGCTGGAATTCAGATCGGATGCCATGTCCCGTTTGGAGAGCCCCTGATGTGCCTAAACAGTGGAAACCCCCCAATTATAACTGAAACCCTAATCCAAACACACCCCTTACCCTAATCCCAACAGTAACCCTAACCACTCCTCTAACCCAGACACACCCAACCCTATTCCCAACCGTAAATGTAATCCAAACCCTAACCCTATCTTTAGCCCCAACCCTAACTGTAGCCCCAACCCTAGCTCCAACCCTAGCCCTAACCCTAACCCTAACCCTAGCAATAACCCTAGCCCTATCACTAGCCCTAACACTAGCCGTAACACTAGCCCTAACCCTAGCCCTAACCCTAGCCCTAACCCTAGCCCTAACCCTAGCCCAAACCCTAGCCCCAACCCTAACCATAGCCCTAACCCTAGCCCCAACCCTAGCCCTAACCCTAGCCCTAACCCTAGCCCCAACCCTAGCCCTAACCCTAACCCTAGCCCTAACCCTAACCCTAGCCCTAACTCTAGTCCTAACTCTAGCCCTAACCCTAACCCTAATGGGAAAATGGAAATAAATACATTTTTTAATTTTTTTATTTTTCCCTAACTAAGGGGGTGATGAAGGGGGGTTTGATTTACTTTTATAGCGGGTTATTTAGCGGATTTTTATGATTGGCAGCTGTCACACACTGAAAGACGCTTTTCATTGCAAAAAATATTTTTTGCGTTACCACATTTTGAGAGCTGTAATTTTTCCATATTTGAGTCCACAGAGTCATGTGAGATCTTGTTTTTTGCGGGACGAGTTGATGTTTTTACTGGTAACATTTTCGGACACGTGACATTTTTTGATCGCTTTTTATTCCGATTTTTGTGAGGCAGAGTGATCAAAAACCAGCTATTCATGAATTTCTTTTGGGGGAGGCGTTTATACCGTTCCGCGTTTGGTAAAATTGATAAAGCAGTTTTATTCGTCGGGTCAGTACGATTACAGCGATATCTCATTTATATCTTTTTTTTATGTTTTGGCGCTTTTATACGATAAAAACTATTTTATAGAAAAAATAATTATTTTGGTATTGCTTTATTCTCAGGACTATAACTTTTTAATTTTTTTGCTGATCATGCTGTATGGCAGCTCGTTATTTGCGGGACAAGATGACGCTTTCAGCAGTACCATGGTTATTTATATCAGTCTTTTTGATCGCGTGTTATTCCACTTTTTGTTTGGCGGTATGATAATAAAGTGTTGTTTTTTGCCTCGTTTTTTTTTTTTTTCTTACGGTGTTTACTGAAGGGGTTAACTAGTGGGGCAGTTTTATAGGTTGGGTCGTTACGGACGCGGCGATACTAAATATGTGTACTTTTATTGTTTTTTTTATTTTATTTAGCTAAAGAAATGTATTTATGGGAATAATATATATATTTTTTTCTTTATTTAGGATATTTTTTTTATTTTTTTTTTACACACATGTGGGGAATTTTTTTTTTACTTTTTTACTTTGTCCCAGGGGGGGACATCACAGATCATTGATCTGGCAGTGTGCACAGCACTCTGCCAGATCGACGATCTGCTGTGCAGGGCTGCAGGCTTACCAAGTGTCTGCTCTGAGCAGACACTCGGTAAGCCACCTCCCTCCCTGCAGGACCCGGATGCCGCGGCCATCTTGGATCCGGGACCTGCGGCGAGGAGGGAGGTAGGAGACCCTCAGAGCAACGCGATCACATCGCGTTGCTCCGGGGGTCTCAGGGAAGCCCGCAGGGAGCCCCCTCCCTGCGCGATGCTTCCCTATACCGCCGGTACACCGCGATCATGTTTGATCGCGGTGTGCCGGGGGTTAATGTGCCGGGGGCGGTCCGTGACCGCTCCTGGCACATAGTGCCGCGATCGGCCGCGCTCCCCCCGTGAGCGCCGCTGATCGGTGATGACGTACTATCCCGTCGGCGGTCATACGGGCCCACCCCACCTCGACGGGATAGTACGTCAAATGTCGGGAAGGGGTTAAATATACTTATTGTTATTGCACTCAACGAAACTGTATGTCTTTTTGCTAACTTGTATTGTTGTTTTCTTCTCAGTCCCGGAGTACTGTGTTTAACCAGGGGGGAGTGCAGCGCCCCAGAGTCCTGGTCGTTGCAGTACTGTGGCTCCGCCACTAAGGGGAGCTATGGTACGTCTGATGGCACTGAAGGAGTTCATCTGATCAGGTATCACAGACACCAATACATTTCACAGCCGGGCCTCCGGGGGGAGCTAAGGGTTCTATTCACTAGGCCACTCCCCACCATAGTGGGTAAACTGGGGGTCAGGCAGGAAGTTAGATCAGAAAGCTGACTGGGTTGGAACCAGGCAACACCTTGTGGCAGAGGGTGTTGTGGGGGAAGATACAGTAGGGTCTCTGTCAGGGGTGGGATCCTGACAGAGGCTTGGCAACTTGAACGAACGTAACGGGACCGTGCCTGCTCAGGATAGCGGCGGTGCCCAAGGAAGGATTAGAAGCGAGATAGATTGTGCTGAGTGAGAAACGAGATCAAAGCAAGAGGAGAAATACCAGTAGGAGTCGTGCTGTAAGACCGAGGCAACATCCTACTGAGGCGCACTACCGGTGGCCGGAACGCCGAGGGAGTATTACAACATCCAGCTTCAAGCAATACTCTAAACAGCGGCAGGACAGTCAGTCTAAGGCGGGCTGTCTCACTTAAATCACCTATGCAGTCTTGGGGGGCAACTTGTGGAGAGGGGCGACTCTAGGGTCCCGGAAGAGCTCCGAGCCTACCCGTCAAACGGGTGCCGTCCCAACCAGAACATCAGGGAGGGACGGAGGATTAGCAGAACATCATCTAATCGAGTTGTGAGGGAACTTAAGAAACAGACACAACAGTTGTGGGGACTTTCCGTAAGCACAGCAGGGAAGGACCGCAACACCTAGCGCTAGAAGGAAGGCACAGATTTCCACCTGCTAAGAGAACTCTGGAGGTGCCATTGGACCGGCCGGACTTGCGCAGCCTGGTTATCCGGATTCCGGACTGAGGACTCAGAGATCTTCAGTAAAGAGGTAAAGAGACTGCAACCTGGTGTCCTCGTTATTTACTGCACTGCACCACTAACATCATCTATTCACACACCTATCACTGTGCGCCCCTCGGCAGGGTCACGGACCGGGCCTAGCCACCGTGACAACCCCAGAGCAGAGACTTCAGAGGCCCGGTACCGGGTACCCCTCGGCCCTGCGGCAGTGGAGGCGCTGCAGACACATCCCAGTATCCCGGATTTATAAGGACTGATAGACCGGATACAGCTGAATATGACATTGGAGCAGGGGCTCGATAGGTCCTGTGTGTGGGGTCTATTGGGACATTAGACTGTGCAGGGGAAGGAGTGTACTGTCAGAGTCTTATACTATATGCGGTGCGGAATGTATTGTGGGGGCCTTATACCATTATGGGGGGTGGGGATGTATTGTTAGGGCCTAATACTCTGTGCAGGGGAGGATGGGAGACACTGTATATCATTATACTGTGTGTGGGGGATGTACTGTGGGGGTATTATACTGTGTGTAGGGGATGTACTGTGGGGGTATTATACTGTGTGTGGGGATGTGTACTGTGGGGGTATTATACTGTGTGTAGGGGATGTACTGTGGGGGGCATTATACTGTGTGTGGGGATATGTACTGTGGGGGTATTATACTGTGTGTAGGGGATGTACTGTGGGGGTATTATACTGTGTGTGGGGATATGTACTGTGGGGGTATTATACTGTGTGTAGGAGATGTACTGTGGGGGGCATTATACTGTTTGTGGGGATATGTACTGTTGGGGGTCTTATACTGTGTGTAGGGGATGTACTGTTAGACATCATACTATCTGTGGGGGCAAAGTAGGAGCCATAAAATGGGAACTATTGTTGTGTATCCGCTTTTTGGGCTCCCCTGGTGGTTGCTGGTGGTACTGGTGACTTGTTTGCACTTTGCTTCTTCTGTTCACCTGCTTCCATCAGTGTTTGGGAGTTTCCTATTTAGCCTTGCTCTCCAGTCATTTCCTTGCCGGTCATCATTGTAACCAGAGCCTTCGGTTGCATGTTCCTGCTACTAGTCTGCTGATCAGCTAAGTGGACTTTGTCCTTTTGTTTTGTACCTTTTGTCCAGTTTGCAATTTTTGTAATTCTCTGTAGCTGGAAGCTCTTGCGGGCTGAAATTGCCACTCCTGTGTCATGAGTTGACACAGGAGTCTTAAAGTAATTTCAGGATGGTTTTTGAAAGGGTTTTCAGTTGACCGTGAAGTCCTCTTTTGTATCCTTCTGCTATCTAGTAAGTGGACCTCTCTTTGCTAAATCTACTTTCATACTGTGTATGTCTTTTCCTCTTAATTCACCGTTATTACATGTGGGGGGCTGCTATCATCTTTTGGGGGATTTCCCTAGAGGTAAGCCAGGTCTGTTTCTTCCTCTACCAGGCGTAGTTAGTCCTCCGGCTGGCGCGTGGCATATAGGAAGCCGTAGGTATGCTCCCTGGCTACTGTTAGTTGTGTGGTAGATTTAGCTCACGGTCAACTCGAGTTTCCATCACCCGAGAGCTCGTTCGTTACTTATGTGTTTTTTACGTTCCCTTGCCATTGGGAACCATGACAGTATGACCGGCCTACAAAGTGTTAATTGTTTGGGCTGAAGCAGGAGAAAAAGAAGTGTTGAAAGGACATTTTTTTTTTTTCCTTTCCCTCAGAGTTTTGCTGCCTAGCCCTTAATTGCTGTCTAGCTGCTTCTTACCTCCTCTTAACCCTTGAATGGCTCTGACCTTAGCTGTTTAACATGGATGTCCAGAGTTTGGCTGCAGGTTTAAATAATCTTGCTACGAAGGTTCAAAATTTACAAGATTTTGTTATACATGCTCCTATTTCTGAACCTAAAATCCCTACACCAGAGGTGTTTTCCAGAGATAGATCTCGGTTTTTGAATTTCAAATATAATTGTAAATTATTCCTTTCTCTCAGACCTCACTCCTCAGGAGATCCTGTCCAGCAGGTTAAGATTGTAATCTCTTTGCTGCGAGGTGACCCTCAAAATTGGGCATTTTCATTGGCACCAGGGGATCCTGCGTTGCTCAATGTGGATGCGTTTTTCCTGGCTTTAGGGTTGCTTTATGAGGAACCTAATTTGGAGATTCAAGCTGAAAAAGCTTTGATAGCCCTATCTCAAGGGCAAGATGAAGCGGAGATATACTGCCAAAAATTTCGTAGGTGGTCTGTGCTTACTCAGTGGAATGAGTGCGCCTTAGCGGCAAATTTCAGAGAGGGCCTTTCTGATGCCGTTAAAGATGTTATGGTCGGGTTCCCTGCGCCTACAGGTCTGAATGAGTCCATGACAATGGCAATTCAGATTGATCGGCGTTTGCGGGAGCGCAAACCCGTGCACCATTTGGCGGTATCTTCTGAAGAGATGCCAGAGAAAATGCAATGTGACAGAGTTATGTCCAGAAGCGAGCGGCAGAATTATAGGCGTAAAAATGGGTTATGCTTCTATTGTGGTGATTCTGCTCATGTTATATCGGCATGCTCTAAGCGTACTAGGAAGGTTGACAAGTCCATTTCAATTGGCACTTTACAGTCCAAATTTATTTTGTCTGTAACCTTGATTTGTTCATTATCAGTTATTACCGTGGATGCCTATGTGGACTCGGGCGCCGCTCTGAGTCTTATGGACTGGTCCTTTGCCAGGCGCTGTGGGTTTGATTTAGAGCCTCTGGAAGTCCCTATACCTCTGAAGGGTATTGATTCTACACCTTTGGCTTGTAATAAACCACAGTTCTGGACGCAGGTGACTATGCGTATGACTCCAGACCATCAGGAGGTGATTCGCTTCCTTGTGTTGTACAATTTACATGATGTTTTGGTGCTTGGATTACCATGGTTACAGTCTCATAACCCAGTCCTTGACTGGAAGGCTATGTCTGTGTTAAGCTGGGGATGTCGGGGGGCTTATGGGGACACTCCTATGGTGTCCATTTCGTCATCTATTCCATCTGAGATTCCGGCATTTTTGTCCGATTATCGTGATATTTTTGAAGAGCCTAAGATTGGTTCACTCCCTCCTCACAGGGATTGTGATTGCGCCATAGATCTGATTCCTGGCAGTAAATTTCCAAAGGGTCGTTTGTTTAACCTATCTGTACCTGAACATGCTGCTATGTGCGAGTATATTAAGGAGTCCCTGGAAAAGGGACATATTTGTCCTTCTTCATCACCTTTAGGAGCCGGTTTTTTCTTTGTCTCTAAAAAGGATGGCTCTCTGAGGCCTTGTATTGATTATCGTCTCCTGAATAAAATTACAGTCAAATATCAGTATCCGTTGCCTTTGCTGACTGATTTGTTTGCTCGCATAAGGGGGGCTAAGTGGTTCTCTAAGATTGATCTTCGTGGGGCGTATAATTTGGTGCGAATTAAGCAGGGGGATGAGTGGAAGACCGCATTTAATACGCCTGAGGGCCATTTTGAGTATTTGGTAATGCCTTTCGGCCTTTCTAATGCACCTTCTGTCTTTCAGTCCTTAATGCATGATATTTTCCGGGAATATTTGGATAAATTTATGATTGTGTACTTGGATGATATTTTGATTTTTTCTGATGACTGGGAGTCTCATGTTCAGCAGGTCAGGAGGGTTTTTCAGGTTTTGCGGGAGAATTCTTTGTGTGTAAAGGGTTCAAAGTGTGTTTTTGGGGTTCAAAAAATTTCCTTTTTGGGGTATATTTTTTCCCCTTCTTCTATTGAGATGGACCCTGTCAAGGTTCGGGCTATTTACGACTGGACGCAGCCTACTTCTCTGAAGAGTCTCCAGAAATTCTTGGGCTTTGCTAATTTTTATCGTCGATTTATAGCTGGTTTTTCTGGCGTTGCTAAACCTCTGACGGATTTGACTAAAAAGGGTGCTGATGTTGCCAATTGGTCCCCTGCTGCCGTGGAGGCCTTTCGGGAGCTTAAGCGCCGCTTTTTGTCTGCCCCTGTGTTGCGCCAGCCTGATGTTTCTCTTCCCTTTCAGGTTGAGGTCGATGCTTCCGAGATCGGAGCGGGGGCGGTTTTGTCGCAGAAAAGTTCCGACTGCTCAGTGATGAGACCTTGTGCGTTCTTTTCGCGAAAATTTTCGGCCGCCGAGCGAAACTATGATGTTGGTAATCGGGAGCTTTTGGCCATGAAGTGGGCATTTGAGGAGTGGCGTCATTGGCTTGAGGGTGCCAGACATCAGGTGGTAGTTTTGACTGATCACAAGAATTTAATTTATTTGGAGTCTGCCAGGCGCCTGAATCCTAGACAGGCACGTTGGTCGTTGTTCTTTTCCCGGTTTAATTTTGTGGTCTCGTACTTACCGGGTTCTAGGAATGTGAAAGCAGATGCTCTTTCTAGGAGTTTTGAGCCTGACTCTCCTGGGAATTCTGAACCTGCTGGTGTCCTTAAGGATGGAGTGGTTTTGTCTGCTGTCTCTCCAGATTTGCGACGTGCTTTGCAAGAATTTCAGGCGGATAGACCTGATCGTTGTCCGTCTGGTAGATTGTTTGTTCCTGACGAGTGGACCACTAGAGTCATCTTGGAAGTTCATTCTTCTACTCTGGCAGGTCATCCGGGAATTTTTGGCACCAGAGATTTGGTGGCTAGATCCTTCTGGTGGCCTTCCCTGTCTCGAGATGTGCGTGTTTTTGTGCAGTCTTGCGATGTGTGTGCTCGGGCCAAGCCTTGTTGTTCTAGGGCTAGTGGGTTGTTGTTGCCCTTGCCTATTCCGAAGAGGCCTTGGACGCACATCTCTATGGACTTTATCTCGGATCTCCCTGTTTCTCAGAAGATGTCTGTCATCTGGGTGGTGTGTGACCGTTTTTCTAAAATGGTTCATTTGGTGCCATTGCCTAAGTTGCCTTCCTCATCTGAGTTGGTCCCTCTGTTTTTTCAAAATGTGGTTCGCTTGCATGGTATTCCGGAAAACATCGTTTCTGACAGGGGTACCCAGTTCGTGTCTAGATTTTGGCGGGCAGTCTGTGCCAGGTTGGGCATTGATTTGTCCTTTTCGTCTGCATTACATCCTCAGACCAATGGCCAGACGGAGCGAACTAATCAAACTTTGGAGACTTATTTGAGGTGTTTTGTGTCTGCGGATCAGGATGATTGGGTTGCCTTTCTGCCGTTGGCGGAGTTTGCTCTTAATAATCGGGCTAGTTCTGCCACTTTGGTTTCTCCTTTCTTTTGCAATTCAGGGTTTCATCCGCGTTTTTCATCTGGTCAGGTTGAATCTTCGGATTGTCCTGGAGTGGATGCGGTGGTGGATCGGTTGCATCGGATTTGGGGACAAGTGGTGGATAATTTGGAATTGTCCCAGGAGAGGACTCAGCAGTTTGCTAACCGTCGTCGTCGTGTTGGTCCCCACCTTCGCGTTGGGGACTTGGTGTGGTTGTCTTCCCGTTTTGTCCCTATGAGGGTTTCTTCTCCCAAATTTAAGCCTCGGTTCATCGGTCCTTATAGGATTTTGGAGATTCTTAACCCTGTTTCCTTTCGTTTGGACCTCCCGGCATCTTTCGCTATCCATAATGTGTTCCATCGGTCGTTGTTGCGGAGATATGAGGTACCGGTGGTTCCTTCTACTGAACCTCCTGCTCCTGTGCTGGTGGAGGGTGAATTGGAGTACGTCGTGGAGAAGATCTTGGACTCCCGTATTTCCAGACGGAGACTTCAATATCTGGTTAAATGGAAAGGCTATGGTCAGGAAGATAATTCTTGGGTAACTGCCTCTGATGTTCATGCCTCGGATTTGGTTCGTGCCTTTCATAGGGCTCATCCAGATCGCCCTGGCGGTTCTTGTGAGGGTTCGGTGCCCCCTCCTTAAGGGGAGGGTACTGTTGTGTATCCGCTTTTTGGGCTCCCCTGGTGGTTGCTGGTGGTACTGGTGACTTGTTTGCACTTTGCTTCTTCTGTTCACCTGCTTCCATCAGTGTTTGGGAGTTTCCTATTTAGCCTTGCTCTCCAGTCATTTCCTTGCCGGTCATCATTGTAACCAGAGCCTTCGGTTGCATGTTCCTGCTACTAGTCTGCTGATCAGCTAAGTGGACTTTGTCCTTTTGTTTTGTACCTTTTGTCCAGTTTGCAGTTTTTGTAATTCTCTGTAGCTGGAAGCTCTTGCGGGCTGAAATTGCCACTCCTGTGTCATGAGTTGACACAGGAGTCTTAAAGTAATTTCAGGATGGTTTTTGAAAGGGTTTTCAGTTGACCGTGAAGTCCTCTTTTGTATCCTTCTGCTATCTAGTAAGTGGACCTCTCTTTGCTAAATCTACTTTCATACTGTGTATGTCTTTTCCTCTTAATTCACCGTTATTACATGTGGGGGGCTGCTATCATCTTTTGGGGGATTTCCCTAGAGGTAAGCCAGGTCTGTTTCTTCCTCTACCAGGCGTAGTTAGTCCTCCGGCTGGCGCGTGGCATATAGGAAGCCGTAGGTATGCTCCCTGGCTACTGTTAGTTGTGTGGTAGATTTAGCTCACGGTCAACTCGAGTTTCCATCACCCGAGAGCTCGTTCGTTACTTATGTGTTTTTTACGTTCCCTTGCCATTGGGAACCATGACAAACTATACTGTGTGGGAACTCTAATGGGCTTTACTAGGGGAATACTGTATTACTATGGGGACACATGTAAAGGACTGGGAAAGGTTGGAGCACTGGTTTATAAAGAAGTTTGCTGTTTGTGTCCCATTTCTTAACCTTTAAAATTGGGAGAATTAGGGATGTGAAAACTGAAGTGTGAGCTCAGCATTACAGCAGAAAATGTGCAACATAAATTGGTCTCAAAACTCTCCAAAAAACGGCTGCTTTACCCTGGGGCCGCTTTACCTTGGGGCCCCTTTACCCTGGGGTGGCTTTTCTCCAGGACCTCTTTTACCCAGGGGCTGTTTTCCCCCCGGAGTAGTTTTTCCACAGGGCCTGCTCTGTCCCTGGGGTGGCTTTTCCCTAGACCTGCTTTCCCCAGGTCCTGCTTTTCTCCAGAGCCGCTGTTCCCCAGGTCTGCTTTCCCCAGGGCTTGCTTTTCTCCTGAGCTGCTGTTTCCCAGTGCTGCTTTTCCCCAAGAAGGCTGTTTCCCAGGGCCGCTTTTCTCCAAAGCCACTTTTCCGTAGGACTTATTTCCCCAGGGCGGCTTTTCCACGGGCCACTTTTCCACGGGCCGCTTTTCCCCAGGGTGGCTTTTCCCCAGGACCACTTTTCCTAGGGCCGCTTTTCCCCAGGGCGGCTTTTCCCCAGGGCCACTTTTCCGTAGGACCTATTTCCCCAGGGCGGCTTTTCTCCGGGCAACTTTTCCTAGTGCCGCTTTTCCCCAGGGCCACTTTTACATAGGGCATTTTTCCCCAGGGCGGCTTTTTCCCAGGGCGGCTTTTTCCCGGGGCCGCTTTTCCCCAGGGTGTCTTTACCCCAGTGCCACTTTTCCCCAGGGCATCTTTTCTCTGGGGCCTCTTTCCCCAGGATGGCTTTTCCCCAGGGCCGTTTTTCCCCAGTGCCGCTATTCCCCAGGGCTCTTTTCCCCAGGGCCGCTGACTGCTTAGCTGATGAGCCTGGATCAGAGGATCTTCTCCATTGACAAATTGAGCTGATTATACTAAGAAATACTGTAAATAAATATTTATCAGTATCTTGTTTATTCATTTTTAATCAATTTAATACATTTAGATCACAATTTCCAGTGAGCAGGAAATGCACAGTGCTATCCGCGCGCAGCTCACGAGTGGACATACAGTAGTATCGTGGGCTTTTTCCCCCGCATGAACTTTTCACCCCGGAGCGCTAGGTGGCGCTGTAGCACAAGACGTTGGCCGCGTCCTCTGCTCCTGTACCGCGGCGCTCGTGGTTGTGCACACTTCCGCTCCGGCCGCTTCCTTCCTGCTGTCTCTCGTGCCCTCTGCAGCAGCCATGCCTGAACTCAGCAAGGAAGCCAAGCAGCGCCTGCAGAAGGTGTTCAAGTGCGGACAGTTCACGATCCGCTGGGGCTTCATCCCCCTCGTCCTGTATTTAGGTCAGTAGTCACCTCTGTCTCCCCGCGGCTGCTGGGGAACTGTAAGTCCCAGCCTGCCTGTGTGCTGGCAGTGTCATACGCCGGTATTCGGCTCACATTTTCAACCATAAATATGGCCTGTGCCTTCTAATTCGCGCAGCAGTGCAGTAAAGCGAGACCCAGTGTTTTCCTGTCCGGCCCTTTGGTGCAGTTGTGTTGATGGCTGCAGTCTGCTCTGCATACAGGTAATCTATGGAGGCTGCTATGCCAGAGCCTCTGAGTGGTGGCGCTGCAGAGCCCAGTTCTGAGGTGATGTGTCCCCTGCACAGAGTATGGGGTTGTGGGAACATCGCTGTGTAGGAACTAGTGAGGGAGTAATGACATATATATATCTCTATCTCATAGGTCGTGTCCCTGCACTTCATGCGGGCTCCAGTGCTGAGCTCACGTTTTCCAGCACGTCAGCTGATTTGATCAGCTGTTATGTGCCCCTAACAGCTGCGGGTGAAATCGCGACCTACGTGCGGCTGCTAACATGTTAAGTGCCGCTGTCAATCTCTGACAGTGGCATTTAACATGCTCACGCCAGAAGTGCGGTACGAACCCCGCCCATTGTTGCCTGTTTCACATGACCGCTGGTGACTGAATCGCTATGAGCACCACCCCCGGCTGCTGCTTGCCATCCGAAGGGTCATCCACGTCCCCGTGCATCAACTCGCGCCTGCGTTTAAATATCGAGTCGTGCCTGCGCAGTATGCTTTGCCCAACTGCGGGCAAAGCCAAAAAACAGAAGTTTGCATGTACTGCGCATGTATTTCTGGCTCATGTATCGTAACTACTTCCATGTTTGCCAGCACATGCGCACTTCTGATTTTAGGCTTTGGCCGCATTTGGACAAAGCATACTGTGCAGGCGCAAGACGTGATATTGCTGCGCAGGCGCGAGATGTTGCTCAGCGATGTGGATCACGCAGGAGGATGGTGTGCAGCAGTCGGGGCAAGGGATGGAGAGGCCCGAAGCAACACTCGTCGGATCAAGAAGATTACCATGCAGCCCTGAAGAAACTAAAAAGGTTTTTCGGGGGTATAAAGGAGGAATCGGAGGGTTATATAAGGATTTAGGGAATAAAGTGCAGACGCTGAATAAGGTTATATTTTTAACTATGTCACAAAATTGGTGACAGGTTCCCTTTAATTCATCTCATACAGGCGTGCCAGACCTGTCATGTCACTCTCCATTAGGAGAAAACTTACCCATTAGATCCCAGTCTTAGCCTCTCACCCAGCCAAATCAGATCACATACTTTGCACTGAGGAGGAGCAATACCCCAAAACACCGTGTCTGCAATTTGAGATTCTGATGTGGCTTTTAAGTCATGTTGCAAGGCTCGTTAGTGACTTGTAGGATCTCTGCTTCCAACTGCTGGTATGAAGATTCGTAACCAATGTGACTAATGACCAACATGTACTAAAATTGTAATGTATTGTCACATCAGACGTTCACCATGAGCTTTGATCAGTGGTGGACTAACCATCAGCATACTTGTCTGCCACTAGAGCCTTGTATATTTTCTGTGATAATACTTTGCTACATGCAGTGATGTAAGGCTGTGTGTACATGTAGCGTTTTTGCTGCGTTTTTTCAGTGCAGATTTGGCACAATCTGAAGGGTTTCCTGATGCCAGCAAAGTGAATAAGGATCCTGAAGTGTCATGCACATGTTGCTTATTTGTGACTTGCAGATATAAATCTACAGCATATCAATTCTTTCAGTGTTTTTGCTGCAGATTTTATCCATACTAATGAATGGGGAAAAATCTGCACCAAAAACGCATGTAAAAAAAACCCACAGCAAAAACACATGCTTTTCCTGCCAAGAGATGCAGAAGTTTCTGCACCAAACACATAATGTGTGCACATCCCCTAACGATCCTGGACTGGCTCGGGTTCTGCATTTTGTATATAAATAATAGGGTCTGGATAACCCCTTTCCTTCTACTGGTGAGAAGAAGAGGCATCACTGATCCATCTACTTCCACCTACTGTCATGGAAAACTGAACTGGCTAGTAAGCGGGAAGAAGTTTTCTTGCAGACGTTTGCAAAATGTGTTAGAATATAGAAGTGGTGAATGAAATGGAGAAATTGAAGTTTATATGAAGAATGAAAGTAATGAAAAGTGACCTTTTCCAACCAAGTACCGGTAGTCTATGTATGTGTCTGCGATTGACAGCACCATGTACATATGATAATACAGTTGGGTTTGCAATGAATAAAGAGTTTACCTTCTGCAGAATGGTGAAACCGGTCAAATCCTATGACCTGGTAATAGTAGGACATCAAGAGAATGTGCAAATTAATCCATGATGCCATCATGACTTACCAAATGAGGTACACAGAAGGCATCATTGGACCTTCTCAGTGATGGGACTGTTTATTGGGGGATAGAGGGAGGTTAATCTCAACATTTTCTATATTTTACACAAAATAGCAAATTGTGGGGTTAAGGTTCAAAAAGTAGAATGATTGTAATGTATTTCAGACTCCTTAGTCTGTTCTCAGCGGATTATCAGGTACATGCGTCACTAAAGGAAGACATTTAGCGACTCGGCAAAAATAATTCTTTTATAATCTGGGGAGGTCCGCATAAAATAGTCCTGTTTCCATGATGAAAACTGTGGTAAAGACTAGAGGTGAGCAAATTTGCTCGGGCTCCCTCTTATTCGGCAAGCTATAGCGCTTGCAGAGGGAACATGGCTTCATGGATCGCGCCGGCCGATCAGCACCGCTGCTGCATGTGTCGCGGCTGTGTCAGTCACAACACATGCATGGAGAGCCCAACAAACAGGCTCTCCATGCATGTGTTGTGACTGTGACATAGCTGCGGCGCATGTAGCTGTGGTGCTGATCGGCCGGCGCGATCCATGAAGCCATGCTCCCTCTGCAATTTGTGTTTGGTTAAGCAGCACTAAATAGACTATGTTGGTGAAGTGAGAAAAATATAGGCAAAAAATAAATTTATGGGATATAATAGCTAAAAATTGGCATCTGTATTCCCCCATTTGCGGTGAAGCCCCTAGAAATTTCTGGTGCAAGCAATTCCCTTTATAAGTCACATGCTTAGTGAAAGGAAGTCCACCTGTGTGCAATGTGTCTCATATTCTGTCAGTATATGCACTACCTTTTCTGAAAGGCCACAGAGGCTGCAACGCCATTAAGCAAGAGGCACCGCTAACCAAACAACGCTGTGTAGACCAAGGAGATCTCCAAACAAGTCAAGGACAAAGTTGTTGAGAAGTACAAGTCAGGGTTGTGTTATAAGGGTATGTGCACACGTAGATGGAACCTCTGTTTTTATAAATCTGCAGGTAAAAAGCACTGCGTTTTACCTGTGGATTTACAGCGGATTTTATGGGTTTTTTTTGTGTGGATTCCACCTGCGGTTTTACACCTGCAGATTCCTATAATGGAGCAGGTGTAAACCGCTGCAGAATCCGCACAAAGAATGAACATGCGCGGAATAAACAACGCAGCGTTTCCACGCATTTTTTTCCCGCAGCAGGTGCACTGCAGATTTTGTTTTCCATAGGTTTACATGGTACTGTAAAGTCATGGAAAATGGCTGCGAATCCGCAGCGTCAAAACAGCTGCAGATCCACAGCAAAATCCGCAACGTGTGCACATACCCTAAAAAAACAAAGCCCAATCTCTGTTAATCCCCTGGGAAACCATCAAATCCATTATCAAATGTAAAGAACATGGTACCACAACAACCCTGCCAAGGAAAGGCCGCCCACCAAAACTCTCAGCCCGCCAAGAAGATCATTAATCAGAGAGGCAGCACAGAGACCAAAGGTCTCCGTGAAGGAGCTGCAGAGTTCTCAAGTAGAGACTTGAGTATGTGTCCATACAGCCACAACAAGTGGTACACTCTATAGAGGTGGGCTTTATGGAAGAGTAGGCAGAAAAAAGCCTTTACTTACACACAAAAATTGTAAGTCTTGTTTTGAGTTTGCTAAAAGACCTGTGGAGGCTCCTCAAATGTATGGAGCAAGGTGCTCTGGTCAATATTGAACTTTTTAGCCAACAAGGTACACGCCATGTCTGGCGCCAATCCAGCGCAGCTCATCACCCCAAGAAAACCATCCCCACAGTGAAACGTGATGGAAGCATCATGCTCTGGGGATGTTTTTTCGCCAGCAGGGACAGGGAAAATGGTCCGAGTCGAGGAGAAGATGGATGGTGCGAAATACAGCGATATTCTTCAGCAGAACCTATTTGTCAGTGATTTGAGACTGGGGCGGAGGTTCACCTTTCAAGAAGACAATGATCCAATACTTATACAAGCCACTGTAGAATATTCTATAATTTTAACTGGAGCTTTGTAAAAGGGATAGCCCAGTCTGCAGATATTATCACCTACCCAATGGTTAGTGCTAATTGATAATTTGTCGGTATTCTAGCACTCGCACTAATCACCCATGACTGAGGCCAGGAGGAGTTGTGCGGAGAGGCCCTTTGCATATGTGCCCTGCTGCTCCATTCACAGACTGTGGCCCTCATGAAGATGGCCAAGTGCTGTCCTCTGCTGTCATTGGCACGTCCATAGGTAATCGCTCTGTGGGGTCCATGCTGCTTCATTCAACACTCCCTGGCCACAGTTGATCGGGGTCCAAGCTGTGGTGGGAGATAATTTTTTTGTTTTTGTGTAATCCGTGTTTGTGGCTTTGCGTGAAAATCTCTTTATTTCTTTACTTTCTAATATTTGGTGATGAAATACAGTATTCATAAATTACAGCTGTAAAATTGTATCTTGTGAGACCGACACCTATGTAAAAATGACCACTTGTATAGTGGATAACAAATAGTTTCTGTAGACTGGAATACCCCTGTAAATGTGCATGTGGCAGCACTAAAGTACGGTAATTTCACGCTTTAGAAAGATAATTTATGGGCAGTTCATTTTTTTACCAAACTTTAGCTTTAGAAGAATTCAGAGGTTTCATTTTGAAAATGTGATAATACCACACTTCATGCCTTCCTTTCCCGGCATATGCTTTTTCAGTTCTCTCGTGTATAAACCGTAAATTACCAGCATGACCAAGACCGAGTTGAGAAAAAAAAAGATTAAAACTGTATTATTTCCAAAGGGGTTACAAAAAGCCATTTTTGCAGCCTTTGGACTCAGTCAGTCCACACGGGGGGCAATTGTATTCATATTAAGAGAAGTAGAGCTAAGTTACCCCTCAGACATAGTCACACCTGAAGCTGGACTGCGAGCTCGCTGAGGGACCATGTTACATGTTGTGTACTGAAGTCAATGGAGACGAGAAGGGTGGTAGCAGAGGGAGGCACAGATTGGTGTTGTTTTCTAGTAAGTGTTTATCCTAGAGCTGGATTCACCACTACCCTGTTCAGTACTGCTGTATAATGTCCTGAATGCTGCTGCTTCTGAACATATGACACAAATAGACAAGAAAACAGGAATCCCTCAAGTCTCTGGTAATGTATAGGAGACATTATTGAGCCAGTGGTGGAGACTATCTGCAAATACAACTGAGAAAGCTCATATAGAGGAGAAAAATGCTGAGATACAAGACAAATAAGGAGCAGTGTTTCAACAGTCGCCTGAAATGACTGGTACACTTGAATCCTGAGTCCATACTAAGTGTTCACATAGTGTGAATAATGAGTGGCATTGTGCTGCATAGCCATAAAGCAAGCTGCAAAACTGCAGGTGGCTTACAGCAGATTATGACTGCTCCACAGCAAGGAAGAGAAGGCGCATGTTGGTTACATCTTCCAGCCATACCTCTCTTTCATAAGCGCACTGATCTGGATGGCAGAGCCGGGATAAAGTGCTTCCAGCCGACCGAGACCAATCACCGGTGTAGACTATAGAGATCTAAGTGAAATTGAGTAGTGCCATGCAGACAGTTTTAGGATTGTGACTGCCAGAAACCAGAAGGGAAGAGTTTTATTGAGATCTTGGACCAACCAGCTTCTAGTGATATGTCACCTAGGCTACGTTCACATTTGCGTTGTTGGGCGCAGCGTCGCCGACGCATGCGTCATGCGCCCCTATCTTTAACATGGGGGGCGCATGGACATGCATAGGTATGCGTTGTACTGCGTTTTACAACACATGCGTCATATAGACGCACAACACAGGGCGCAGGGGACACTACTTGTAGCGTTTTCCCTGCGCCGAAAGTCCCGATCTGTAGGATCTTATGACAGCGCATGCGTCGCAAAACGCTGCGTTGTGTACATGCGTCGTTGGTGGCGTCGCGTCGCCGACGCTGCGCCCAAAAACGCAAATGTGAACGTAGCCCTACTTGGCTACTTGCTGTAATTTTGATAAAATGACTTCTCCATGTAGTTCACCATACTTCTCAGCTTCACCACAGGCTGGCCGCTTTCTGCCTATGCACAGAATACACAGAAAGCTGCCAATAAGTGGTGTGAGTGGGGTTATACAGAGCTCAGCATTAGAGGACTGCTATCTGCAGCAGAGAAAACGGCCCAGTAACAGATTCCTGTTTATTAGGGAGAGGGCCACAGCCATTTCAGCCCAAAATTCCTATGTCACATAGACATTTCCCATCCCTATGTTACATCTGCTGGCCGGGCAGCGAGTGCAACTGTACTGCCCAGGTATAAAAGATTTCTCTGGGAAGCTGCAGAAATACTCCAAACCTCTAGTAGGATTCTAGCAGCTAGAAGTTTAGTCTGCTAGAATACATGTTGTTTTTTTGGGCCAACAATGTCCTACAAGAACTCTCACCAGGTATAACAACTTACTGTCATACTGTACATGATTACTATACTCCCTGGGGGCATTCACAGGGGGATAGGAAAAGCTGACTAGTTATAAAGTACTGATCAAGTACGGTATATTGGTTAGAAATGCTCAGATTTTGGCCAATCACATGACAAATAATCACATTAATCAGACGATTTGGCAAATAGTATTGTCACATGTGCATTGAATAATACATTTTATGTGTCAGTTGGGTAGATTATGTAAAATCTTATAGCCTATTTTTTTTCTTCTAGGCTTCAAGAGGGGAGCAGACCCCGGCATGCCTGAACCCAGCGTACTAAGGTAACGTAGTGCACAGCCGTGCATGTCACGTTGCAATATTTGCTAATATCACTTGTCTTGTTCTACTGATTAACCCTATAATGCCATTGGTTATGTTTACAGCTGTGGTGCTCAGTAGTGTGAGGCGGGTATAAGAGCGTGGTTTGCTGCATGCGTAGAAAGTGTCAGCTGTATATTAATCATAGAATGTACGTCCGCAAGGACAGGGTCCTCTCCCCTCTGTACCAGTCTGTCACTGTAAACTTGTTTACTGTAAACGATATCTACAACTCTGTATGTAACCCCTTCTCATGTACAGCACCATGGAATTAATGGTGCTATATAAATAAATAATAATAATAATAATTAAAGCTGCATTGACTGCATTACTGAAATATTGCGGTCCATTGTGTGTGAACAACACCATTTTAATTCCCCCCCTAGTCGGACTTAAAGGGGTGGTTCGATATCTTTAATGCCCTTTCTAAATATCTATCTTGAAGCCCCTAACCACATTTGTAATTTGCTTTATTATAGCATTCCCTACATTGCAAATAGCTATAGTTATTTTTTTTCTTTTCATCCTGTGATGTTTCGTTTGAGAGGCGTCTCCAAATTGGACGTAACGCAAAGATGGCCCTGTAGTCACTTCTCCGCACGTTCTATCACCCCTTTCTGAAACATCTTTGTCTCTGTTGTCCCCAGAGGACTTCATGTTTCAGGGGTATGATGGAGAAGTGACCGCTGCAACACTTCATTTGTGTCTGTTGCCCACATTTTCAGTGGCTGCAACTACAGTCCTTACTTCTGTCTCCGCTATCTCTTTTTCTCTGAAATGACACGTTATCAGGGGACGGAGACAGAAGCTGCTATGCAATAACATCTTGGGCACCATTGTTTTCCATGGGAATATTTCAGACATGCACTGTTTTTAATAAGTAGCTGCACGCGGATTAGCCCCATTAACTAACCCACAGGAGCATAAAGTGCCCCAGGAATACTAGGTCCCGAATCATATTTTAGCTGCAGATTTCAGGGCAAATACATGACATTTACTTTGTATGTCTACAGTTCTGGGGATCAGTAGAAATCATACTCTGAAGAGATTCTGCTGAATGTGTCTAATTAAAAGAACTCACATCGCAGTCTCATCCAGCCATTGTTGGCTAAAGGGATCTGTCAAATACATGGTCACTTTATCTATTCTCTAATATTCTGAGTGTTGCCCGAAACTATAAAATGTAGGTGAAAATGATGGTTTAGAAATATCCCTTTTTTTTTTTTTTATTCGATTTGGGCATTTATCAATTTGCAGAACCCATTTATTTGCATCAGGAGCTTCCTTCCCTGCCTCTTCATTCGTCTCCACTGGAGGTTTCCCTGACCGCTGTTTTGGTTTCGCAAATTCAACTTGTAATTTCTAACAATAGCTGAAAGCTGCATTCACCGTGTCACAGAGGATGTTGCACAATGCAATTCTCTTATAACACATCCTATTCGACATCTAATATCCCTTATAAATGGAAACTCAAACATTTCACAAGATGTCAACAAATGACTTTTTTCCTTCAGATTTTCCATTGAGGGTATGTCCCCACGGTCAGTAATGGGCAGCGCTTTGGACATGGCATATGTCCTCTGCGTCCAAAGCGCTGCCAGCTATTGAACCTAGGTGATTCAGCATGTGTTCATTGAACCTTGCGGATTCACCACTTCCAATACATTGTACGGGTGAGATCTCTCTTGCGGAGACTCGTCTTAATCGTCTCGTCTTTTATCTGTCTTAATAGATTTAAAGCATTTTCATCTGTCTTAAAGTCAGAAAATAAAATTTACTCCTTTCAAGATCTGGCTTTAGTATTAATACATATGTCTAAAATTGATATCTATGCTCTCACCTAAACATTGGCACTTTGAATCCTTGGTAGGCACTGTGTATAAAGTAGAGTCTGTGTAGTTTGTGACTTTGATTACTCGCTGCCTATATGCTGAACATATTCTTCTAGAGGACTATACAACCAGAGGAGCAGAAAAACCACGGCTCCCACTGAAATGTTTATTGGTGTGCAATTATCTAAATGTGTTAACGGTTCATCAAGAAACGACACATAGTCTATAGCAGTTTCCGATATCGCGCATTCTCACTGCCAGCCGGTCGATAGTGTTGTTATGCCATCATTAGTAGATACAGAAGTTTAAAACCAAGAAAGAAAACAAAATAAACACCTGCAGTTTGAATATATTCAAAAAGCAGAATATAATAAAGGCAGATTACAAAATTATAAAATCAGAAATATGTGCAGCCTATAAAAAAGCACCTCTTGTCTTAGCAGTGGACACTGCAGACCCTCACACCGCACGGGTCCGCACATCTCCTCTATCCAGATGACTGATGAAGGTCAGGTATTGACCGAAAGGTCTCTTAATTTTCTGGAATTTCTTCATTCAATAAATAAGTTCTTGAATACACCTATATGAGTACCAAGTATTTCTACATTGCAGCTGACGGATTTAGTTATCCTACTTGTGCACCATCAGAATTCCAGAAGTGCCATGTTTTCCTAATTACTATAAGAAAGCAGACGAGTCATTGATCCCATACACAAGTCTTTTCTCACGCAGCCATACAAAATGATCAGTGCCCACATGTATAATCTCCCATCAGAGCAATATCTCGAAACTATCTGCTCTTAAATTGTTGATGCCTCTTTCATTTCTACACTTTTTGAATAAACTGTTTAACATTTCTGTGTGTGTATCACTAGTGATCGTTAATTGCAGTGTACTGATACATTTTGTTAGCATACAGTACAGACCAAAAGTTTGGTCACAACTTCTCATTTAAAGATTTTTCTGTATTTTCATGACTATGAAAATTGTACATTCACACTGAAGGCATCAAAACTATGAATTAACACATGTGGAATTATATACTTAACAAAACAGTGTGAAATAACTAAAAATATGTCTTATATTCAAGGTTCTTCAAAGTAGCCACCTTTTGCTTTGATGACTGCTTTGCACACTGTGATGGTGTGATATGCTATGTGGGTATCATTTTGTGTATATTTCTGTTTTGCTTGTTTTCATGGTGTTGAGTTGTTATTTGCCATCTGATATTCTCCCCACATTCCTGCACCGTTATCTCTCCACAGGGTCAGTGAATAAGGTTGTTTGCTAATATGCTAATGACAAATTGACCTAGCTTGTTGAGACAATGAGCCCCTGCGACCTTCCCCCTCCTGACCTGTGAATGAGGAGGGAGACTTAAGGTACCTTCACACGAAACGACATCGCTAGCGATCCGTGACGTTGCAGCGTCCTGGCTAGCGATATCGTTTCGTTTGACACGCAGCAGCGATCAGGATCCTGCTGTGATGTCGCTGGTCGCTGAATAAAGTCCAGAACTTTATTTGGTCGTCTGATCGCTGTGTATCGTTGTGTTTGAAAGCAAAAGCAACGATACCAGCGATGTTTTACACTGGTAACCAGGGTAAACATCGGGTTACCAAGCGCAGGGCCGCGCTTAGTAACCCGATGTTTACCCTGGTTACCAGCGTAAAAGTAAAAAAAACAAACACTACATACTCACCTGCGCGTCCCCCAGCGTCTGCTTCCTGACACTTACTGAGCGCCGGCCCTAAAGTGAAAGTGAAAGCACAGCGGTGACGTCACCGCTGTGCTGTTAGGGCCGGAGCTCAGTCAGTGTCAGGAAGCAGACGCTGGGGGACGCGCAGGTGAGCATGTACTGTTTGTTTTTTTTACTTTTACGCTGGTAACCAGGGTAAACATCGGGTTACTAAGCGCGGCCCTGCGCTTAGCAACGCGATGTTTACCCTGGTTACCCGGGGGCCTCGGCATCGTTGGTCGCTGGAGAGCGGTCTGTGTGACAGCTCTCCAGCGATCAAACAGCGACGCTGCAGCGATCGGCATCGTTGTCGCTATCGCTGCAGCGTCGCTTCGTGTGAAGGTACCTTTAAGGTACCTTCACACTAAACGACTTTGCAGCGATAACGACAGCGATCCGTGACGTTGCAGCGTCCTGGATAGCGATATCGTTGTGTTTGACACGCAGCAGCGATCTGGATCCTGCTGTGATATCGCTGGTCGTTGCTGAAAGTTCAGAACTTTATTTGGTCGTCAGATCGGCGTGTATCGTTGTGTTTGACATCAAAAGCAACGATGCCAGCAATGTTTTACAATGGTAACCAGGGTAAATATCGGGTTACTAAGCGCAGGGCCACGCTTAGTAACCCGATATTTACCCTGGTTACCATTGTAAAAGTAAAAAAAAAAACAGTACATACTCACCCTCTGATGTCTGTCACGTCCCCCAGCGTCCGCGCTGCTGCTCAGAGCTTCCTGCACTGAATGTGTCAGTGCCGGCCGTAAAGCAGAGCACAGCGGTGACGTCACCACTGCGCTCTGCTTTTACTTTATGGCCGGCACTCACAGTCAGTGCGGGAAGCTGACGGCGAGGGACGTGACACCGGAATGTGAGTATGTACTGTTTTTTTTTATTTACATTTACGATGGTAACCAGGGTAAACATTGGGTTACTAAGCGCGGCCCTGCGCTTAGTAACCCGATGTTTACCCTGGTTACCCGGGGACTTCGGCATCGTTGGTTGCTGGAGAGCTGTCTGTGTGACAGCTCTCCAGCGACAACACAACGACTTACTAACGATCACGGCCAGGTCGTATCGCTGGTCGTGATCGTTGGTAAATCGTTTAGTGTAACGGTACCCTTAAAATATCAGGAACGTGAGACACAGATCAGTCTTGTTTGGAACTATGAAGTGAACACAGCACGTCAGAGAGAGAAAGAAGGGAATATGGACTGTTATCCTCTGTGCTAGATTGTTGGACTTTTATCCTGTAACGGAATTGCATTTGTGTTCTGGAATATTTTTATCCTTTGTGTGGTGGATTATATGGACCTTTCGTGTTTTTACCTAAATAAAGGTTCTGGAATTGTTCACTATTCTCTTGCTCTGTTGATTGTGTGATACCAGAGAAGGAACCTGTGACACACACTCTTGGCATTCTCTTGATGAGCTTCAAGAGGTAGTCACCGGGAATGGTCTTCCAACAATCTTGAAGGAGTTCCCAGAGATGCTTAGCACTTGTTGGCCCTTTTGCCTTCACTCTGCAGTCCAGCTTACCACAAACCATCTCGATTGGGTTCAGGTCTGGTGACTGTGGAGGCCAGGTCATCTGGTGTAGCACCCCATCACTCTCCTTGGTCAAATAGCCCTTACACAGCCTGGAGGTTTGTTTGGGGTCATTGCTTTGTTGGAAAATAAATGATGGTCCAACTAAATGCAAACTGGATGGAATAGCATGCCGCTGCAAGATGCTGTGGTAGCCATGCTGGTTCAGTATGCCTTCAATTTTGAATAAATCCCCAAGTGTCACCAGCAAATCACCCCCACACCATCACACCTTCTCCTCCATGCTTCACGGTGGGAACCAGGCATGTAGAGTCCATCCGTTCACCTTTTCTCCGTCACACAAAGACACGGTGGTTGGAACCAAATATCTAAAATTTGGACTCATCAGACCAAAGCACAGATTTCCACTGGTCTGATGTCCATTCCTTGTGTTCTTTAGCCCAAACAAGTCTCTTCTGCTTGTTGCCTGTCCTTAGCAGTGGTTTCCTAGCAGCTATTTTACCATGAAGGCCTGCTGCACAAAGTCTCTTAACAGTTGTTGTAGAGATGTGTCTGCTGCTAGAACTCTGTGTGGCATTGACCTGGTCTCCAGTCTGAGCTGCTGTTAACCTGCAATTTCTGAGGCTGGTGACTCGGATAAACTTATCCTCAGAAGCAGAGGTGACTCTTGGTTTTCCTTTCCTGGGGCGGTCCTCATGTGAGCCACTTTCTTTGTAGCGCTTGATGGTTTTTGCAACTGCACTTGGGGACACTTTCAGAGTTTTCCCAATTTTTCGGACTGACTGACCTTCATTTCTTAAAGTAGTGATGGCCACTCGTTTTTCTTTACTTAGCTGCTTTTTTCTTGCCATAATACAAATTCCATTCTATTCAGTAGGACTATCAGCTGTGTATCCACCAGACTTCTGCACAACACAACTGATGGTCCCAACACCATTTATAAGGCAAGAAATCCCACTTATTAAACCTGACAGGGTACACCTGTGTAGTGAAAACCATTCCCGGTGACTACCTCTTGAAGCTCATCAAGAGAATGCCAAGAGTGTGCAAAGCAGTCATCAAAGCAAAAGGTGGCTACTTTGAAGAACCTAGAATATAAGTCATAATTTCAGTTGTTTCACACTTTTTTGTTAAGTATATAATTCCACATGTGTTAATTCGTAGTTTTGATGCCTTCAGTGTGAATGTACAATTTTCATAGTCATGAAAATACAGAAAAATCTTTAAATGAGAAGGTGTCCAAACTTTTGGTCTGCACTGTACGTTTGTACACTGGCCAGGGCACATGTGCCTTTTATTAATACTACAGGGGGTGCTGGCCTTGTCCATATACACTACCATTCCAAATTTTTTAGGGTCACTTAGAAATTTCCTTATTTTTGAAAGAAAAGCACAGTTTTTTTTCCAATTGATGTTAAAGGGCCACTGTCACCCCCTCCAGCCGTTATAAACTAAAAGAGCCACCTTGTGCAGCAGTAATGCTGCATTCTAACAAGGTGGCTCTTTTAGTTTTAGGTTCAAGTATACCCCAAATAAAGCGTTTTTATACTTAGCCACAATTCCTGTCTCTAGCCAGGTAGGCGGGTCCTCACTCCCCAGTTTGACCAGCTCCTCTGCCGTCACTGCAATCTTCCTGCGCTTTCGGCGCCGCCCCCTCAGCGCTGTTATCTTTTCAAAACCGTTGCCTGCGCTGTGTACTGGTGTCCTGCGCAGACGCAGTAAGCCCAGCCCCGCACTATGTGTTATGCATTATGCACAGTGCGGGGCTGGGATTCCAAAGGTGGGTGGCCGCAATGCCCGCGCAGGGCGCAGTGTGCAAGCCTGGCTGGGATGTCAGACGGCCAGAGCTTACTGCGTCTGCGCAGGACACCAGTGCACAGCGCAGGCGCCGGTTTTGAAACGATAACAGCGCTGAGGGGGCAGCAGCCCATTCACTGCTCTCATCTATTGCCTGGGGGGGGGGTGTACTGTGTCTTTCGTTGGAATTAACCCCTTCCCGACCCATGACGCCACATAGGCGTCATGAAAGTCGGTGCCAATCCGACCCATGACGCCTATGTGGCGTCATGGAATGATCGCGTCCCTGCAGATCGGGTGAAAGGGTTAACTCCAATTTCACCCGATCTGCAGGGACAGGGGGAGTGGTACTTCAGCCCAGGGGGGGTGGCTTCACCCCCCCCCCATGGCTACGATCGCTCTGATTGGCTGTTTCACTTTCAACAGCCAATCAGAGCGATTTGTAATATTTCACTATGAAAACTGGTGAAATATTACAATCCAGCCATGGCCGATGCTGTAATATCATCGGCCATGGCTGGAAACCCTGATCTGCCCCCCCCCCACCGATCTCCTCCCTAGTCCTCCATCCTGTGCTCCGCTCCCCCCGTGCTCCGATCCCACCCCCCCGTGCTCCGATCCCCCCCCCCCTCATACTTACCGAGCCTCCCGGTGTCCGTCCGTCTTCTCCACGGGCGCCGCCATCTTCCAAAATGGCGGGCGCATGCGAAGTGCGCCCGCCGAATCGGCCGTCAGATTCGTTCCAGCTACATTTTGATCACTGTGATAAAACCTATCACAGTGATCAAAATAAAAAAAAATAGTAAATTAACTCCCCCTTTATCACCCCCATAGGTAGGGACAATAATAAAATAAAGAAAATATTTTTTTTTTCCACTAGGGTTAGAACTAGAGTTAGAACTAGGGTTAGGGTTAGGGGTAGGGTTAGGGGTAGGGTTAGAACTAGGGTTAGCGTTAGAATTAGGCTATGTGCACACGGGGCGGATTTGGCTACGGATCCGCAGCGGATTTGCCGCTGCGGGTTCGTAGCAGTGTTCCATCAGGTTTACAGTACCATGTAAACCTATGGAAAACCAAATCCGCTGTGCCCATGGTGCGGAAAATACAGCGCGGAAATGCTGCGTTGTATTTTCCGCAGCATGTCAATTCTTTGTGCGGATTTCGCAGCGTTTTACACCTGTTCCTCAATAGGAATCCGCAGGTGAAATCCGCATAAAAAACACTGGAAATCCGCGGTAAATCCGCAAGTAAAACGCAGTGCCTTTTACCTGCGGATTTTTCAAAAATGGTGCGGAAAAATCTCACACAAATCCGCAACGTGGGCACATAGCCTTAGAATTAGAGTTAGGGTTGGAATTAGGGCTAGGGTTGGAAATAGGGTTAAGAATAGGCTTGTGGTTAGGGTTATGGTTAGGGTTAGGGGTGTGTTGGGGTTAAAGTTGTGGTTAGGCTTGGGGTTAGGGTTAGTGTTGGGATTAGGGTTAGTGTTGGGATTAGGGTTGGGATTAGGGTTAGGGTTGTGGTTAGGGGTGTGTTGGGGTTAGGGTTGTGATTAGGGTTATGGCTAGAGTAGGGATTAGGGTTAGGGGTGTGTTGGGGTTAGTGTTGGTGTTAGAATTGAGGGGTTTCCACTGTTTAGGCACATCAGGGGTCTCCAAACGCAACATGGCGCCACCATTAATTCCAGCCAATCTTGCGTTCAAAAAGCCAAATGGTGCTCCCTCCCTTCCGAGCCCTGACGTGCGCCCCAAACAGTGGTTTACCCCCACATATGGGGTATCAGTGTACTCAGGACAAACTGGGCAACGACTATTGGGGTCCAATTTCTCCTGTTACCCTTGTGAAAATAAAAAATTGCTTGCTAAAACAACATTTTTGAGGAAACAAAAATGATTTTTTATTTTCACGGCTCTGCGTTGTAAACTTCTGTGAAGCACTTGAGGGTTCAAAGTGCTCACCACATATCTAGATAAGTTCCTTGGGGGGTCTAGTTTCCAAAATGGGGTCACTTGTGGGGGTTTCTACTGTTTAGGCACATCAGGGGCTCTGCAAACGTAACATGATGCCCGCAGACCATTCCAACAAAGTCTGCATTCCAAAACGTCACTACTTCCCTTCCGAGCCCTGGCATGTGCCCAAACAGTGGTTTTCCCCCACATATGGGGTATCAGCTTACTCAGGAGAAACTGGACAACAACTCTTGGGGTCAAATTTCTCCTGTTACCCTTGGGAAAATTAAAAAATTCTGGGCTAAAAAAATATTTTTGAGGAAAGAAAACACATTATTTTCACGGCTCTGCGTTATAAACTTCTGTGAAGCACTTGGGGGTTCAAAGTGCTCACCACACATCTAGATAAGTTCCCTTGGGGTTCTAGTTTCCAAAATGGGGTCACTTGTGGGGAGTTTCTACCGTTTAGGCACATCAGGGGCTCTGCAAACGCAACGTGACGCCCGCAGAGCATTCCATCAAAGTCTGCATTTCAAAACGTCACTACTTCCCTTCCGAACCCCCACGTGTGCCCAAACAGTGGTTTACCCCCACATATGGGGTATCAACGTACTCAGGAGAAACTGGACAACAACGTTTGGGGTCCAATTTCTCCTGTTACCCTTGGGAAAATAAAAAATTGTGGGCTAAAAAATCATTTTTGAGAAAAGAAAAATTATTTTTTATTTTCATGGCTCTGCGTTATAAACTTCTGTGAAGCACTTGGGGGTTCAAAGTGCTCAACACACATCTAGATTAGATCCTTGGGAGGTCTAGTTTCCAAAATGGGGTCACTTGTGGGGGAGCTCTAATGTTTAGGCACACAGGGGCTCTCTAAACGCGACAGAATGGTGTCACTTTTGGGTATTTTCAGCCATATAGAACCCTCAAACTGACTTCTAATGTGAGGTGGTCCCTAAAAAAAATGATTTTGATGTAAAAATGAGAAATCACTGGTCAAATTTTAACCCTTATAACTTCCTAGCAAAAAAAAAAATTTGTTTCCAAAATTGTGCTGATGTAAAGTAGACATGTGGGAAATGTTATTTATTAACTATTTTGTGTCACATAACTTTCTGGTTTAACAGAATAAAAATTCAAAATGTGAAAATTGCAAAATTTTCAAAATTTTCGCCAAATTTCCGTTTTTTTCACAAATAAACTCAGAAATTATCGACCTAAATTTACCACTAACATGAAGCCCAATATGTCACGAAATAACAGTCTCAGAACCGCTAGGATCCGTTGAAGTGTTCCTGAGTTATTACCTCATAAAGGGACACTGGTCAGAATTGCAAAAAACGGCCAGGTCATTAAGGTCAAAATAGGCTGGGTCATGAAGGGGTTAATGGACAGGAAATATGTAGGACACCAACTCCCACCATAATCCTAACTGTATCTCTCACATCTCGAAGTCTGAACTTTAGTTTGTGGATGTCGTTTATAACTTTGGCGCTTGTATGTCACAAGAAACAATCTGACTTTTGGCTTGTGTAATGCGGGAAGCCAAATTGTTTTAGTAACAGAAGACGTTCTTCCTCATGAATAATTGCATTACGACTGAAGCATCTGCATCTCAAGGCCCTCCATACACATTAGACTAATGTCTGCCGACTCTAATATCCACGGGTTCAGCCAACATTCCAATGTGTATGGGGACAAAACAAACCGATTGTTGAGGAAGATGTCGATTGGATATGTCAGTTTTCTGACTTCCGATCATATTGTTCACCCGGAAATAAGCCGCCGGCCAACATGTCAGGCATTGACTTTTTCATAAAGAACCCAGGAGCCTTTAGAACACTTCCCTGAAGGTCAGAAGAACATGCATTCTTGTGTGAGATGTAATGATAGACAGTCCTGGTCTCAGCCCTGATCTCTGAATTTACTGTGTAGAGTACAGCAGAGTGTGATTACAAGCACCTCTAGCTTTCATCTTGAGGGAGTACAGCAGAGCTAAATGTGATTACAAACAGTACTGCATACTGCAGCTCAAATTTCACAACACTGTCATCTCTGTCCCTCCCCCTATACTGACTTGCTCTTAGATGAAAGCTGGAGGTACTTGTAATCAGACTCCTCTTTGCTCTGTACCACACAGTAGCTGCAGAGATCAGGGAGGTCTATGATTACATTTCACATGAAAATGCATGTTCTACTTGCCTTCTGGGGGCATGGTGCCTCCTGTTTATGATTGGTCAACATCATGTAGTGGAAAAAAGTACATGCCCCAAAGATGAATCTCTGGCAACACCCCCTTGAACTTATATATTAATCTAAACTTTACAAGTTAATATCATGACAGATAATAATTAAAGAAAAAAGTTTAATTGAGCTCTGCAGCTTTTTAATAATGTATGCAGTTTGTATTATGAAATCTGGTGACTGATCTCTTTTTAAAGCACCGCTCAGATCATTTTTTTTTTTGAGTGGTGTCATTAGTGTATGTGTCCTGCCTCTAGTAATATACTTACCAGCTGCTACGGTCGACTTCTCGGTGCCGCTCTGGCCGTCTTCTGCAGGTTGTGACCTGCAGGATTGCTCCAGTGTTTGCTGGAAGTCACTTCTCAATGTAAGTCTATGAGAGCCAGGACAACGCTCTTGTATGCTTAAGTTGTGAACTTGTGACTGTTAGGTCAGTCAGGGGAGCTCCGGTCACAAGATGGCATAACAGGACCGGGAACAGCCGAAAATAATGGTTGACAAGTATTCTTCTAGGGGCAGGGAACTCTGGCGGTAGATTAAAAGTGGTGATGTGTTGCTTTAAAATGAATCTTTACTATTGGTGCCAATTTAGACTGATTTAAAATGAATTAACATTGATGGCCTATTTTAGGGTATAGAGTAAGGCATCAAAGTGTGATCAATTGAAAAGCACTACATAGTTTAAAATGACCCTCCACACCTTCACCCTATGCTCATCCTATGCTCACCCTATGACTGAAAAATAATCAGACATTATTCATGGACAGTAACCCTACCTGGTGCGCCCTCTATTTGCTTCTCATAGCTTCCTTTGCACAGACCAGCTTTTCTTTCGTACTTTCAAAATGGCCACGTAGTGACATGGGGAGTGTTAAGTCTGAACCACGTCTCCTTCTGCCTGTCCTGTGCTTTGGGCTAGGAAAGGCAGGGGAGGCATTGCGTATGCTTAGCACTGCGCTCCTCACTGCAGCAGCCACTTTGGAAGGAGAATGAAAGAAACTCCGAGCAGAGGGGGGGAACCGGAATTAAACGAAGGGCACCAGAAAGGATGACTCTCTCGGAGATAAATTTATGGTCACTTTTCAGGAACCGCGTGGAAGGTCGCTTTAATATTGCTGTTACTCAGTACCGTTTTAAAGTTCTGACGGGGTTGGAGCCACTGATCAATCAATGATGGCCTATTCTAGGATATAAATGTTGATTCCTGTAGAAACTGCCTTATGAGCCTTTTCCAAATATACACCGATTTACATTTTGCGCAGGAACTGCAAAAAAGGCAGAGGACAAAGCCTGTATCACTTCCCTCTGCTCATCCATAGATCAGGTCCATAAATTCTGACCAATATTGCAGCGTCACGGCAGGCCAACATTGGAAATGGTTTTCCCTAGTGCTGGATTTCTGGGTATTCTGCATCACTGGATGCCGGGATAGAGGTGTTTCATGGTACTAGATGTAGGTTTATGGCGCGTTCTCTTCAAGACCATCTCACCAGTGCCATAATTATGTCATTATTTGCCAGCTTCCTCATAACTGGTTACAAAATACGGAATTTTAAAAGTAAGCCAGGCTTTCTGCAACGAGAAGGGAACCTCTCCGCATTATTTACATTTAGCCATGACCTCATTATAGTGAGTGGTTTTGCATGAGTTTTTGCTGAGGATCTCTTTTTTTTTTCAGAAAACCCCACAACAAACAGAAGTAAATGGAATCCCTTGATTTGTAGTGTCACTTCTAAAGAGAAGTGAAGGGGAATTTGATTCCGAAGCTGCCGATTTGCTGATGTCACATTGTTTTACGAATATTGCATTGAAACCCTTAAAATCTTTCCCCATTATGACGAGAACTTGTGTAGGCAGCACATTTATGGCTCATTTAGACGAACGTGTTAATCGTCCATATGCAAAACTGGTATCCTATAGACGGCAAACTGAGCAATGCAGCCAATGTGCTAGATCACAAGAACGATGGTCGGCACTTGTAAAATTCAGCATGTCCTACTCAGCTCTGTATTCTGAATCAGACTCGCCCATTATAAGTCAGTGGGGGCTTAAACGACCGATCATACATAATAACAATACATTATGTTCTCTTCTAGTTTATTATGGGGCTGAAGACTTTGGCATCACAGACACCTGAAGCAAGAAAACCAAGTGCCGAAGAGGAAAGTTAACATCAGTGACCAATATAAGCTGTGGGCGATTCTACTGACTTATATGGCCTGGATCTGTGACTTGGCTTCGTACAAGTTATTTTCATGCAGTAAAGTGTCCCGAAGAAGCAGCTGAAGTGTGAAAACTTTTATATATATATATATATATATATATATATATATATATATATATATATATATATATATATATATATATATATATATATATATATTATTTAAACATTTTTTCCCCTGCTGTACATTTCTTTCTAAATGTAGCCTTGAGCATTGTATTGTAATTCTGAATAGTAATAAAGAATGCCAGTGTTGCAGGAATAATGCTATGTGCAAAAACGAAAAAAGGGAGACGTTCCCAAGTGAAACACAATTACCGGTAGATTAAGAGAAGAGAAATATGTCTGTGCTCACCTATGTTTTTAGCATCGCACAATTCTGTATTCGCTGGCTGCCTCTGTATCTGAATCTCCCTGAATTGGGGTGCTGCTGGTAACGCCGATGAATTCCAGTAGTAGTTCTGCCAGGCGCTGTCCGCAGGTATTACCGTATCAGAATGTGTAGAGCTTTATTCTTTTCTCAAATTAGCATCTTTCTTAATTGCAAAAAAGTAAAACAAACGACTTCAATAAAGTATTAAAATTGCTAAGCTAACGCGTTTTACACTCTGAACCAAAGTCTTCATCAGGTAAAAAGCACCATGATGAAAGAATAACTTATATTCACACACAATATGTCTGTACCTTCAAGCAGCCAATTCTGCACTTACAAGTAAGATATTGGAGGTTCTACCACTACATTTAGCTGTATAAGTTATGAAATAAATTATCTAACATAATTACTGTGTAAGTCCATCCTAGAATGACTGTTATCCTTTGTGAGCACTCAGTGTTTTATACCCAGCTTTTATACTTAGTCATATTTTCCTTGTTTGTTTTTTTTTAATTTAAAGGGAACCTTACAGCTGATCTATGCTGTCCGATCCACAGACGGCGTATATAACATACCCACCTGTATTTTTTCATCCATATGTGAAACACTGTAGACTTTCCAGAGAAAAATCCACCAAGGACCGAGCTGTACAGTGACTATTTGGAAAGATTGATCCCTGGCGGTTTCTGCCTGCCTGCGTCCAATGTCTGACAGGTCTCCGCATACATGCACGGAGGGAAAAACGTGTCACTTGACAGGAGAAGACACTGGGGAACTGTCTTTCCTACAAGGCTCC